>NC_038255.2:5553574-5603158 GCF_000004515.6 Glycine max | reverse complement strand
AAAAAAAAAAATTATTTCCGCTGGACCACAACTGCAATTTTTTACACAAAATTCCAATTTTTTTTTTTTTTTACTTTTGAAAATTTATAATGGGACTTCTGGCTGGCATCAAATTTATCCAGGGGATTAAAATTCACAGGTCGAAAATTTTGCAACACTCGGGCAATTTCCTCTATAGGTCTCTAAAAAAATAAATATCTCACCAGTAAAACTGACATGACATGCACTACTCAAATTTTTTTCACTCTGCTAATTATAATGGACTTATACTCCATCAATTACCAGAGATAAATCACAGTTAAAATTGACAACACTCAGCAATTTACACACGTCTCTATAAAAATAAATGTCGCACTAGTAAAACAGACATGACATGGACAGCTCAATTTTTTTCACTATGATAATTATAATGGACTTCTGCTCCATCAATTACCAGGATAAATCACAGTTGAAATTGACAACACTCGACAATTTTCACACATCTCTAAAAAAATTAATGTCGCACCAGTAAAACTGACATGACGTGGACAACTCAACTTTTTTCCACTCAGTTGTTGTTTTCACTCAGCAATTTGCACATTATGGACCCTTGTAAATATGCTTAAGTGTTCATTTACCCGTTCATCTAAATGCACAGTTAACTAGTGACTCACTCAATTATAACCAAATTCTATAAATACCACTACAGCTAAAGACATTCGTAACAATTTCAAATTTTCATCTCAATCCCTACCACAATGTGTCACCTAACTGCATATGTTTGTGTTTACTACGACGGCCAAATTTGCAATACTAATGAGGGCACCACCTTCGTTAGTAACAACACAAAAACTTTCATGGTCGACAAGGTCATAACCTTTACACAATTGCTTGAACTTGTTCACCAAAAACTAAACATTGACCCAGAACAACATATCCAACATCTCCATTTTCGGTGCCCTATATTTGAGTCAGGACAACGTTATATGTACACATCTTTTATTCTGCGAGATGATGCTGATGTTCGACAAATGTTCAACATTTTTTACAACAATCCATCACTACCATTTGTGGAGTTATTTGCCATAATCTGTCACAATAATGACCCACCAGGCAACCAACATGGCTCAACCTCTAATCTTGAGGACTTAGGTGAATACGAGACTTGTTGGCTCAAAAACCATGATAGTGATACGGACTCCTCTTCCGGGCCCGAAGGAAGTAACCTGTCTCCATCCCACGAACCTATATTCAAACGGGATTGGTAATCTACAGATCATTCATGTCTAAGTTATTTCTTCTTTGAGATTTTCATGTAATGTCTTATGTTTGTCTTCAGTTATCACTTTACGTATTGAAATAATTTTTCCTTTAAATTTAAATTAGCAATTTTCAGTTTACCCACTTTTACTGCAGTAGTTGACATGGTAACATAACTGTCAAAATTCACAATACTTTGTCATTTACACTACACTGTTTTTAAAAATTCAATGTCTCATCGACAAAACTGACATGAAATGGACAACTCATAATCTCTTTATTCACTCTGAAAATAACTATGGACATTTGCTGCTTTAATTACAAGGGAAAAATCACAATCCAAATTGACAATACTCTGCAATTTGCATACGTCTCGAAAAATTAAATGTCTCACCTGCAAAATTGTCATGAAATGGACAACTCATAATCTCTTTATTCACTCTGAAAATAACTATGGACGTTTGCTGCTTTAATTACAAGGGAAAAATCACAATCCAAATTGATAATACTCTGCAATTTGCAAACGTCTCTAAAAATTAAATGTCTCACCTGCAAAACTGTCATGAAATGGACAGCCCATCATCTCTTTATTCACTCTGAAATTCATCATGAACGTCTGTTGCTTTAATTACATGGGAAAAATCACAGTCCAAATTAACAATACTCTGCATTATGAGCTGTCCATTTCATGTCAGTTTTACAGGTGATACATTTAATTTTTAGAGACGTGTGCAAAACTGACATGAGATGGACAACTCATAATCTCTTTGTTCACTTTGAAATTATAATGGACGTCTGCTACATCACTTACTAGGGAAAAGGAAACATTGGATTCCAATACACATCAACGTGGCAGAATACTCGTACAACTATAAATAACACAACACAGACACAATACAAACACACAATCTCACACAACATAATTTCACAAACCAAATTCAATCTTATTACTATGTCATTTTTGGGAGAAACAAGCAGTCAGACCATTACTAACTCCAGATTAGCTTTCATTTTTCCAAATGGATCAATCAGTTACAACCAAACTGGTGTTTATTTTCAAAGTCTCATTCCAACACCAATGCGAGTTCCTAACAACTGTTCTTTTGATACACTCAAGCGTAGAATGCACAACACCCTTCAACTAACCAACGATCAATTACTGGATGAAATCTACTACCGACAGCCATTCATAGATGAAGGTCAACAATATTTTTTTCAATCTTTACAATTGAAAAATGATGATGATGTTTACACAATGTTAATGTGCAATGACCAATACTCGTGTGTTGGTCCTATAGAATTATTATGTACCATTATTAGAACACCGGATGCTATACTCAACCTGCTTCAATCAACCATCACTCCTACTCATGATGCAATTATGTATTACAACGGGAAGTGGAACATACCACGTCAAGGTGAGTTTTTGGGTTACTCCTTTACTGGAACTAATCCAATAAGATTTAGCATTCCTTCGGGATGTGGCATGGAGAAACTCAAGGATTTAATCAAACAAGTTACACCTACAGGGGTTCCCCCTAATGGAATTCACGGATCACAATTGGTTAGACGATTATTCTTTCGACAACCAGGTCATTCTAAGTATTCCGAAAATTTGATTGAATATGACATAACAGAATTGAAAAATGATGAAGACGTGCTAAAAGTGTTAGCACAATCCAACTATTGGAAACGATTCTGCACAATAGAAATTTTGGCTATTTTTAGCAAACCAGTAATCTAAATAGAAGAAGACATGTATTCTGTACAACATATTTCATATCCTCATTAGTTTTGTTATGTTTGCATTGTAAGTGTAAGTTTTAATATGTTTCATTATTGTCGAGTATCATTTCAGTTACTGTAATTTGAGTATTTTGTCTATGACTGATTTGTCATATATTTTTTTGCGGTGTTTTTCTTACTGTATTTTAATACTACTAACTAATTTTATTATTTTTTAATTACAAGAACATACAAAAATTAACAAAACATAAATTTAACTACACAATTACATATAACATAAATAAAAAATTATACTCTAATTTTATCCAATTTTTATATTTTTCTTTATATGTATATTTCTCTTTACAAAAAATTATAAAATAATATTACATAAATTAATTTAATAAATAAATAATTTTCAAATCAATTAAAAATAGTTTTATATAATATAATTAAATTAAAAATTTTAAAATTCAGATTATTATACAAAATAAATATTTACTAAAATAAATATATTATTATACAAAATTCAAATTTTAAAACATATATTCACCAAAAAATATCTTAAATAATTTAAATAATATAACAAAAACACTTAAATTTAATAATATCATTTTCTTAATAACAAAATTAAATTATAAAATAATATTACATAAATTAATTTAATAAATAACTAATTTTCAAATTATTTAAAAATAATTTTATATAATATAATATTTAATTTTAATAATATAAAAACTTTTTTATAAAAAAAAAAAAAAAGAAGAACGGAAGTCGGGGTGTGAGAACCCGACTTCCCTGAAGTTTGCCCAAACAGGTGTACTTTGGGAATAAATACCCAAAGTAGTGTATTTTGGGAAAAGAATAGAGAGAGAGCGTGTACTTTGGTAAAAAAACCTCGCGCTTAAGCTCCATACACTCGTATTCAACATAATCATCACCCACAAAATCTGTTTGATAGTAAAAAAGATCATGTAAAAAATTTCAACCTTCAATGGCATCAATAATTGTTTTCCCTAAGGAATCAAGCGATATGTTTTCACATATTGTGACGATTTTAGGACCAATAGGACATTCAAACAATATCTCTTTATTTGATGAAATCATGTCACCATCATAATATAAACAACATAAGATACACTTTTCATGTTTTAAGCAATTTGGTGAATATCAAGAAGGTGTTGAGTTGCATCAAACCCTTACTGATATATATATTAGTGATCCATTGTTCTCTTGTTACCCATACCAAACCAACGATTGAGATCATATGAACAATATAAATAGTTTAAATTATATCTATATTTATTGTGGTTGGTTTGCGCATAAGAAAAAAATGAGTTTTTAGTAATACATCTCATAACTGCTAATTATAAGTATATTTTTTAGGTTAAATTATTAAGGAAAAAAGAATAATTAAGGAAAATATGATTAATTAAGAAAAGTAAAGACGAACTTAGTGCAAGAAGTCCACTAATATGCACCTATAAAAGAAGAAGATAGAATAAGAAAAAGACACACAGAAATTCTAAGAGAATACAATTCCTTATAGAAGTCAAAAGCTAGAAGAAGAAACAAGCATTGTGAGTCATTCCTTCTCTCCATTCCCTTTCTTATCTTTTTCCCATTTACTAAATATTCCCCTCTTGCAATTGTAAAGTCTCAACGACAATGAGAGATTAAACCCTCTTTGTTAGAAACTTGACAACCAACTACTCTTGATGTAATTTCTCTTCCTATCTATTTATGAATATTATATTTGCATTATCTTTTCCTGTGCTTAATAATATTGCTTGTAGCTTGATCACCCATTTGCATGGTAAGTTTTAGGGGTAGCGTTGAGAAACGCTATTTTCTAATACAACTAGGAAATTGTATCTAAATAAAGTCATCGCTAGGAATATGTTGATATTTGTTTAATTTGTTATACATCTCTATTCTTAATGCAATTTATTATTTTAGTTCTACAAAGGGATTTGGAAGAGAAAATAGATAAATTAAGTTGTTTTATGCGGGGACCAAAGTTAGAGTATACTAGTAGATCCAGGTGTAGATTGAAATAATTATAAATAGAGAAACATTATTAATATTAGATCAAAGAGTGGCTATAATTATAAATAGAGAAATATTATTAATATTAGATCAAAGAGTGGCTCTGGTAGGTTAAATTTCCAACATTCTCATCTTCTGAATTTTCTTCTACAATAATATTGAATTTTCTTATCTTTTTTGTCCTTAATTAATTCATGTTTAATTCTTTTTCTTGTTTGATTTAATTTTCTGTCAATTTAAATGACTATTTTCTCATAATCTTTTTAAATAAATTTTCTTTAACTTCTTTTACCAATCAAATATTTATCTACCAAAGGATGAACAAATGAGAAATGCCAAAATCATAGAATAATAAAATCATGATTTCATTATATATTTTATTTAATAGAATCATCGTGTGAAAATAATATTCTGAGAATAAAAAAAATCCCAATCCCTTGTTATATAGAGGATAATGGGAACGTCAATCTCACAGCTCTGCTTTTTATTATCTATATATCTTTTTTCCTTATAAATTTGTTTCCACGTAGGGATTCAGCACAATATTCTTGTTCGTCTCATCACAAGCCTTTCTCTACAGTGAAGTTTATGTTTCCATGGCTCACCCTGCTGATCTTTGTCAAAAGCTGAAAGTCATAGAGCAATGTCAAGTTTCTCCTCCACCAGGTTCGGTTCCTCCAACCTCTCTTCCACTAACCTTCCTTGACCTTCCTTGGGTTTACTGTAACACAGTGCAAAGCATTTTCTTCTTTGAGTTTCCTCACTCTTGTAACCACTTCTTGCAAACAGTGCTTCCAAATCTCAAACACTCTCTTTCCCTCACTCTCCAACAATTCTTCCCCTTCGTTGGAAACTTTGTGATCCCTCCTAAACCTAACTTCCCTCACATTCTCTACACCTCTGAAAACTCCATATCCTTCACCATTGCAGAATCCACTGCCGAGTTTCCACATCTCATAGCTGACACCGCTAGAGATGTTAAAGACTCGCACCCTTTTGTTCCTATCTTACCTACCCCAACTACCAAAGAAGATGGCACATGGTTGCTTCCTCTTATGGCCATTCAACTCACCATTTTCCCCGAATATGGCTTCAGCATTTGCATCAGTTTTAGACACGTTGTTGCTGACGCAAGAGCATTCTTACATTTCATGAAGTTCTGGTCCTATGTTTGTAGGACAAAACATGACGTGGCAGCTACTCAAGATTTGTTACCACTGCTCAACAGGGACATCATCAAAGACCCCAAAGGGCTTAAATTCGTTTTCTTGGAGGAACTATGGAATTCTCCTATAGAAAGCATAATAAAAACACCTCCAAAAGTTGTCGACAAAAACGATGACAAAGTCCGTCACGCGTTTGTGTTGAGGCGTGACCATGTTGCGAAGCTAAAGAAATGGGTGTCGATTGAATGTAAAAGTACTTATGGGTTAGAATTAGAGTCATTGCACATATCAACCTTTGTTGTGACAAGTGCTTTGATGTGGGTTTGCAAGGTTCAATCAGAAGAAGAGGCCAATGCTATCACTATTGCTAATAATAATAATAATGATGAAATCTACAGCTTTACGTTTCTGGGAGATTGCCGTAACCGTCCCGAATTTTCGATTCCTTCAACGTACTTTGGAAACTGCGTTGTCTTTCGCATGGTGTCACTAAACAGGAGCAAACTAATGGGAGAAAAAGGAATTGTTGAGGCAGCGATTAGTATTGGAAGGAAAGTTAGAGATTTTCAGTTTGATGCTATGAAAGACTTTGAAAATTTTATGTCTCTTTGTAGAGGTGGAAAAAAACTGAACCATGCGTCTACAATTGCAGGGTCGCCAAAGCTTGGAACATATGAGACTGATTTTGGGTGGGGAAAGCCCAAGAAGTGTGAAATACTTCACATAGAATATTCAAGAACTATCTCCCTTTCGGATTGTAGGGATGAAGAAGGTGGAGTGGAAGTTGAGCTAGCACTTGGAAGGGCTCAAATGAGCAAATTTTCTGCTATATTGGAAGAATATCTCAGAAATATTGCTATATAGTCGTGACTAACATTCCCATCTTCTTAAAAATAATTATAAGATGCTAATAATTGTTGTTGTAGGTCTCTGCATTTTAGTATTTATTTTAGTCTTCATCGTTTTTATAAGTTGTTTGTGTCTTGTATTATTTTTGCATTATCAATTCTTCTGGAAGCTATAATTCAATATTTATTCAATGATCGTGGTTGCCATGTAAAATCTTTAAGAGTTTCTTAGATTAATAATTATAGAAAACTAACAGGATTTTGAAACCTATGATTCTCACAAATAATAAATAAACAATGAACATCTTTCTTCATATTGAGACTTCTCTCCGGTGTACTTTAATTTCTTGGAAGAGAAGATAAATAAGATTTGACTCACTTGACTATTCTTTTTGTCTCTCTACGTTTGCGATGACTGAAGATTAGAAAAAATATTTTTTTGTCTAGAAGGGAACCTTGTTTTACGTTAGTGGATATTAACGCCTTTTATAACTACTACTCCCATCAAGTAGCAGTTACCTCTAGAATTTTCTCTTATTTAACCCAATTACAATTTAGTCTCTAATTATTAATTATTTACTTATTAGTCCCTACATAAGTCACATGTCTCTCACATGAGACATTATTTCTAACATTTCCCCACTTGGCTCATAGGGCATTACTAAACATTATGAACTAAATAAATAAATAGATTAAACTAACATAATGCACATTAAAATGACTAAACCATTCTATACATTAGATACATCATAATTTCATGATTAAAAATAGAAACTAATTCGAGTCATGGTGGTTGTACATCACTTAATCAACATAGTCTTTTCTATGTACTACAAATTCTTCTCCTTAATATGATCATTAGTTAGGAGTACATAATTGGTCCAACATAATATCTTTATTCAAGACAAAACTTGTTAACATTACTCTAACACAAACATGCATGCAAAGATAGAGAACAAGTAATCAGAAACATATCATAATTAAGCTTAAAGTGTCACTAAAATGCATAAGATAAATTACACGTAATGATCATCAATAACAATAATGCTCATACTTTCAACATGTTCTATAAATGTCTTGGACGGTAATTCCTTATTCAAGGGATTAGCTATCATAAGATTATGCTAATATGTTCTATTGACACTCTTTGTTTCTAAATTTCTTCCTTCACAACAAAGTACTTTAATTCCATATGCTTAGCCCCCATAGAGTACTTCTTAGAAAAAATACTACTGCGGAGTTATCATAATACATTTTCAGCAGCCTAACAATACTATCTACAATTCCAAGCCCTAAAATAAAGTTCTGCAGCCAATTAGCTTGAATTGTAGCCTCAAAACATGTTACAAATTTAGCTTCCATGGTAGATGCAACAACAACTAATGCATATGGAATTGCTTCCATTTGTTTTCGTTCCATATCATTTCTAGGACATTGTGCGAGACTAAATTTGTCTTCTTTCTAAAATGAAATAGGTGATGCTAAACATATTTCTATTCTAAATCTCTCTATTACTTTATTGATATATGCTTTCTGAGATAAGTCTAAAAATCCTTGTGATCTATTACGGAATATTTCTATCCATATCACATAGCTTACCTCACCCATATATTTCATTTCAAAGTTACCAGAGAGAAACTTCTTAGTTTCATGAAGAAGACCAAGATCATTAGTTGGAAATATCATCAACATACAGAATTAGAAAAATAACCTTACTCCCATTGACCTTCAGATATATACACTGATCAATAGTATTTTCCTTAAATCCAAAGGAAACAATGGTATCATTAAACTTCAAATACCATTGGTGGGAAGCTTGCTTAAGATTGTATATTAATTTCTTTAATTTGCACACTATGTGTTCTTTTCCTTCAACTGAGAACCCCATTCGTTGGTCCATATGAACATTCTCTTTTAATTCTCCATTAAGAAAGGCAGTTTTCACATCCATCTGATGTAGCTCCAAGTCATAATGGACTACTAATGTCATGGTAACCCTAAAATAATCATTTCTTGAGACCAGTGAAAACGTCTCTTTATAATCAATGTCATCTTTCTGAGTAAATCCCTTAGTAACAAGTCTAGCCTTGTAACGTTCAAGGTTTTCATGAGAGTCATGTTTAGTCTTGAAGACCCATTTGCAACCAACTCTCTTATAATTCTTTGACAATTCTACAAGGTCCCAAACACAATTATGTTTCATGAAATTTATCTTTTCTTTAATGGCATTTAACCACTTCTCAGAATTATCACAACTTACAGCTAGTGAAAACGAAACTGGATCATTCTCATTAATTCTTAAGTGTGTTTCTGTTTCTACTTCATGTAGGTATACCACATAGTCATTCGAAATGCCGGTCTCCTTTCTCTTTGAGACCTCCTTAATGCTACTTATTGTGGTTCTTCCATAATAAGTTCATTATGTATCATGAGCTCATTATTGTGTTGCTCCTCTTCATTATTTTTGGAACAACAACTAAAGGAGCAATCACCTTATTGCAAGAGGCACAAGCTAAAAGGACTTGCACTCTAACTTCTTTAATTTTCACATCTCATGGAATTGTACTCGCACTGATTTCAGCATTTTCAATGAACCTTGCATTTTCATTTTCGACAATTCTCATACTATGATTAGGAGAATAAAACATATACCCTTTTGACTTCTTTAGATAACTAATGAAATATCCAGTGATTGTTCTTGCATCCAATTTTCTTTTTTGTGGAATATGAATCCTTATTTCTGCCTGGCAACCCCAAACATTCAGGTGCCTTATACTAGGTGTCCTATTCGTCCACAGTTCAAATGGTGTCTTTGGAACTGCCTTACTAGGAACCCTATTCAACAAATACATGACAATTTTCTAAGCATACATCCACGAAGATACGGGTAAAGTTAAATTTCTTAACATACTCCTAACCATATCCATTAAAGTTCAATTATGCCTTCTAATACACCATTTGTTGTCGTGTACTAGATGTTGTGTATTGCGCACAAATGCCATGTTTATGAAGGAATTTAGCAAATGGAATTGGGTGTTGCCCAGTTTCGTCGTATCTTCCATAATACTCACCACCTCTATCAAACCTAATAACTTTCACCTTTCTGCCTAATTGTCTTTCTACTTCATTCAATTTCTAAGGCATCCACTGCCTGATATTTCTCATGCAGTAAGTAAACACAATCATAACATGAACAATAATCAATAAAGGTGATAAAGTATTTTTCCTTTTCAAAGAATTAACATCAAAAGGTCCACAAATATCAATATGCACAATTTCAAGAAGTTGAGTGCTTCTTGTAGCTCATTTCTTTGTACGTTTTGTCTGTTTCTCCTTAATACAATCCACACAAATATTTAGATCTGTAAAATCTAGATTATGAAGAATTTCATTATTTATTAATCTTTCCATCATTTCTCTAGAAATGTGACCTTAACGCTTATGCCACAAGAAAGTAGATCGTTCGTTCACTAGACTATGTTTAGTGCCAACATTACGATGCAAAGTTAAAATAGTTTCAGCATACAAACAATCTAATTTCAATTTATATAAACCATAACAAAGAACACTAGCACCAATGAGATGATTATGCTTAAATAAACTGAAACATTCATTGCCAAAATTAAAAGAGTATCCAGTAACATCAAGTTTAGATAATGAAACAAAATTCCTAGATAAACTAGGTACATAAAGAGTTTTCAGTAAATCTAAATGATGTCCAATGTCAAGTTTTAAACGATAAGTCCTAATTGTTTCCACTGGAGCTTTCACTTTATCCCCCATGAAGGTGAACTTCTCATTTGGGCTTATGATTTGGATTATAAGGAATCCCTGCATAGTATTAGAAACACGAATCATACATCCAGAATCAATCCACCATGTATTATGCAGAACTTCAGTTAAGTTTGATTCAAAACATACATGAGCATTAAGCTCACCATTCTTTTCGAACCAAGACTTATGCTTTAGGCAATTCTTGTCGAAGTGTCCAGATTTCCCACAAAATTGACAATTAGTCCTTTGATACCTTCTTCTGGATTTGCAAAGATTCGTCGTTGATCTTTAATGACCCTTTGCCTTTATCATGCTTCTTCATAAAAAAATAAAAATTAGCTCCTTGATTTCCTTGGTGGCTTATATAATTGACTAAGTGATTTCTTTGATTCTTAAGCCTCATTTCTTCTTGAGCTAACATACTATGCAATTCATGCACATTCCATTTATCTTTCATGGTATTATAGCTCATTTGAAATGTGCCATACTCAGACGGTAATGAGTTCAAAATAAAATGAACAAGGAAGTCTCATTCACAGTCATTCCCAAGGTCTTAAGTCTTGTTGCAATGTTTGTCATCTCAATGACATGTTCATGCATAGTATGTGAATCATCAAACTTCATGGTGGTCAATGTACTCATTAATGTCCTAACAAGAGACTTATAAGTTATTTGAGAGCACTCTCGCACTAACCCCATAAACTTTTTAGCACTTTCGATTTTAGGGAGAGTTGTTTTAATACTGACTGCAATAGTCATTCTCATCAACATTAGACTGAGTCTATTAAATCTTTTTCAAGCTTTATAATGGACTTTCTCTTCATAATAAAATTCACTTAAGTGTTTTGAGACATAAAACACATGTCATACATATGATTTGTTTAAATAACGGTCAATATATATTGATGCTCTCCTTTGGGTGTGATACACCAACACACATCATACAAACATGATTATGCTAATAAAATTCTTAACATTATTTGGCAATTAAATATGCATCAATTAGTAGTAACTATTTCCTTTGGGTATATAAATAAAACCAATGATACACACAAATTGCCTACAATTATATTCATTAATTATAAGAACAACTAATCAACCTTTGGGTAATCTTTAAATGCCTTGTAACAATGAATTTCAATTACCATAAATAAATAATCATATAATTTAGCATCCATTATTTTATAAGTAATTGAAATAATCCTCAATTTGAAATTAAATAATCTTATAAATTTGGTGACTAACAAATTCATCATACACTTAATTCCAACCAAATATATGGGCTGCACATACTTATTGCTATTAACTATTTATAGTCATTTTATTAATTTCATTCCAGGCCAAATAAATACTTAAAAAAATTGGAAATAAAAATTGGCAGTCACGATTAATGGCTTTTTCCACGTTCACGAATACATGTTAAAGGAAAAAACCCAACACCAACCATTATCATCAAATCAAATTAGATAGCACAAAAAGATAAATATGAAATCTTTCTCCAAATTTAATATGTACAGCCCAAAGCACAACTACTTACAAACATCACAAGTCTTTCTCCATTGAATACAATCAAAATAATATAATTTTACGCATTCATACTTGTGATCTAAAAGTCAATTTAATTATACCCTTTTCAATATAAAATTTCATACTTGTAGCGGAAAAAAAATTCCTAAATTTTATAATTAGGGTTCATGCATAATTGGAAGAAAATAAATCATTCTTGAAAAATCATAAATTTAATAACACATGCTCTGATACCACAAGTAAAATCTTTAAGGATTTCTTAGATTAAGAATTATAAGAAACCAATGTGATATTGAAACCTATAATTCTTACAAATAATAGATAAACAATATGTATATTTCTCCATAGTAGAACTTCTCTCAGACGTGTACTTTGATTTCTTGAAAGATGAGAGAAACAAAATTTCACTCCCTTAACTATTCTTTTTGTCTATCTATGTTTGCAATCGCTAGATATTATAAAAAAACACTTTTTTTTTGTCAAAGAGACCTTATTTGATGTTAGTGGGTATTAACCTCTTTTATAACCACTATTTCCATCAAATAACGGTTACTTCTAAAAATTTCTCCTATTAAACTTAATTACAATTTAATTCCTAATTATTATTTATTTATTTATTAGTTGCTAAATAAGTCATATCTATCTCAGGTAATCGTGATCCCCAATCATATTTTGTCAATGCCTATATTTGATGTCAAATGATGATGATGTTTTGATCTGTAAGCTTTGTAGAAATGGTAGATTTTTTTTGTTAAGTCTGCTTAATTATTACCATTTAATGGAGCGTGTGAATATTGATAACGGACCTTCCCATGAGCATGGTGACTAATCTCGAAGGATGTGCGCTGTGCAAAGCCAACTTTTATGCTTTCCTATGGATTAGCCGGGCAATCTCTACGTGAGTGGTATTTAGCTAAGTCTAATGGTATTCATATTGAGCATCAATCATCACCTAATCACGTAACTGACAGATGGAGGAAAATCACCTACAAATGTAATCTTGCCCCTGCTGTGTTCAGTGACACGAGACAGTAGTTTGGGCATGTTGCTTGTATTAATTTTTTTATCAATTAATATTAATTATTAATTATATTAATAGAAAGAATTGAATTTATGGTTTTTTTTCTTAATTACCTAATCAACCTTATATCTTACCTTGTATCTTGTGTTGCATATGTTTGTAATCACCACAAACATTTGCTTGCTAAAACAGATTGTACGTTTTAGAGGTTTGGTCTCCTAGTGGAAGCTGAAGCAGTAGCTTTCCATGTTGCAATTGAATTGGGTGATCAGTCTTCAAATATGCATCCAGAAGTAAGTTTTTTCGTAGGCTAGTGTTCGTAAAAAGGGTAATTATCAAACAATTAAAAATAAATTACACTCGCCACCTCTATATTTAATACTTATAACACTCACATCCATCCCGTTACACATGCACTTCCTGCACAGTAAAAGTTTTGTTAACCAGAACCGGTCACATATTCTGCTTATGTTGGTTCTATGGAATTTTAGAAAAGTGCCCTCTCCCTCAGACCCTCTACTTCTTCATCTGAAACAGAAACGAGTTCGCACTGTTGCGGGGGTGCATGGACACGTACGATGCGGCGTGGTGGACCTTCGACAGGCTCATGGCGGTGGATGCACCGTCGAATAAAATCAGCATCGTTGTCTTCATCGCCGACGTGGGTACGTCGTTGTATTCGCCTTCCCCAACACCCACAACCATGGCACCCTTGTCACAACTTGAAATTTGCTCAATAATTAAGAATGAAATACATATATGCTATAGAAAAATGTTATTTGTAAAACAAATTATACAAGAGTTTATACAACAATCATTTTTTGTTTTTTTGCCTATGTCTTTCCTGCACATAATTTATTATGTCATAATGATGAAGAAAAATAAACATAAAAAATGTTGGAACACACACTGTTCCTCACTCAATTGCAAGAGATGCAATTCACTCCCTCACACATTCACTCATGTATCACTCACTGTTTTCTAAGCATAGAATTGCACACACACTAAGAATAGCACTAGAGACTGAAAATGATAGAATGAAAAAAACCCTTTATTAAGATGTATGATTTCCCTTTTATACAAGCAAAACAAAGTAACAACCCTTCACTCTTAGGCTAGCACTTATAACAGAATTTTAAAATTCTGTTACTCTCTCTTATATACAAAGCCAAAACAGAATTAAACTCTCACACCCTCCCTTAATTCTGATCTCCTAAGTCCATCAAGCCAATTCTGTCCCTTAACATTTTAAACCTCTCCCCTTTGAGGGGTTTGGTTAAAATATCAGCAAGTTGATCAAATGTGCAGCAGTACTCCACTTTCAATTTCTCTTTGTTCACTTGATCCCTAAGATAGTGAAACCTTGTTTCTATGTGTTTGCTTCTACCATGAGAGGTTGGATTCTTTGACAGGCTTATAGCTGACTTATTATCCACAAAAAGCTTCACTCCATCACTCTCCTTGATTTTTAATTCCTGTAGTAATGTGTCCAACCAGACAGCTTGACAAGCACTCATTGCAACTGCAACATACTCAGCTTCACATGTTGATAGAGCCACTGTGGATTGCTTCTTAGAACACCACGATATTGGTGCTGCACCATACATGAATATGTAACCTGTAGTACTCTTTCTGTCATCTCTGTCTCCTCCCCAATCTGCATCAGTATATCCCATCAATTCCTCTGAGTTGCTATTGTCTTTATTTGGAAATAAAATTCCAGCATTGATGGTCCCTTTTATGAACCTTAGAATCCTCTTGGCAGTTAGGAGATGAGGAATTCTGGGTCCTTTCATATATCTACATACCAGTCCAACAGCAAATTCCAAATCAGGTCTTGAATGACACAAGTACCTGAGAGAACCAACAATCTGTTTGAACTCAGTTGCATCGACTTTGTCTTCCTTGCCCTCCTTTTCAAGTACAAGACCTGTCTCTGTTGGTGTTGCTGCTGAATTACATTCAACCATGTTGAATCTCTTCAATATTTCTGTTGCATACTTGCTCTGGTGCATCAAAATACCTCTCTCAGTCTTCTTGAATTCAAATCCAAGGAAATAGGATAGAATCCCCATATCAGTCATTTCAAACTCACTCATCAATTCCCTTTTCAGTTCTGCTATCTCACTTTCATTACCACCAGTGATCAACAAATCATCCACATAGAGGCATATAATAATGATATTACCTACTGATTTGGATCTTACATAGACTCCAAACTCACAGCTACACTTATCAAAGCCAATTTTCATCATAAAACTGTCAATTTTCTTGTTCCAAGCTCTTGGGGCTTGCTTAAGTCCATAAAGAGCTTTTCTCAACCTGAGAACCTTTGACTCTTGGCCAGCTATAGAGAATCCAGGTGGCTGAGTCACATAGACCTCCTCATCAAGAGGACCATTTAAGAAAGCACACTTCACATCTAGTTGGTGCATTGTCCAATTCTTTAGGCTAGCAATTGCTACTACTGTTCTAATAGTCTCAATTCTAGCAACTGGTGCAAACACCTCTCTGTAGTCAATCCCAGCTTTTTGTAAAAATCCTCTAGCCACAAGTCTAGCTTTATACTTGACCACCTTGCCTTCTGGATTTGTCATAATCTTATAGATCCACTTCACATCAATGGGCTTCTTTGATTTTGGTTGAGATACCAGCTCCCACACTTGATTTTTCTCAATAGATTTAAGCTCTTCTGTCATAACTTCAACCCACCTTTGATCAGTCATAGCATCTTCAAAGTTTATTGGTTCTGCTTCAGAAAACAGAGCAAAATGTACAAGATTCCCACCTGCACTTACATCAGCATCAGACAACATCTCAAAACCTTGAAATCTAGCTGGTTTGGGTGCATTTCTCTGGGGTCTCACTTCTCTTTGAGTGGTATTACGATTCCCTTCACTTGTTTCTTCCTCTTCTGACCTTATCATTATTGAAGGTCCCTTCATTTCAGTATTCTGCTCCCAGTTCCAGCTTCTAGATTCATCAAATACCACATCCCTACTGATTATTATCTGCTTACTCTTCGGATCAAACAGCTTATAGCCTCCAGTTGAGTGATATCCAAGTAAGATCATTTGTTCACCTTTATCATCTAGCTTCCTTCTTAACTGATCTGGGATATGCCTAAAACAAAGTGATCCAAAGATTCTAAAATGGCTCACATTTGGTTTAGCACCACTCCAAGCTTCTTCAGGTGTTATTCCTTCCAATCTCTTTGAAGGGCTCCTATTCAAAATGAAGACAGCTGTAGACACTGCCTCTCCCCACAAGTACTTGGGCAGACTCTTGCCTTTCAACATGCTCCTTACCATATTCATTATGATTCTATTTTTTCTTTCTGCAGCTCCATTATGTTGAGGTGTGTAGGGAGGAGTCACTTCATGAATTATGCCTTCTTGATCACAAAATTCTTGAAATTCTGTAGAAACATATTCACCACCACCATCTGTTCTCAATATCTTGATCAATGAGCCACTTTGCTTTTCTGCCATATTTTTGAACTTCTCAAAGACTTC
Source organism: Glycine max (assembly GCF_000004515.6). Classification (NCBI taxonomy): domain Eukaryota; kingdom Viridiplantae; phylum Streptophyta; class Magnoliopsida; order Fabales; family Fabaceae; genus Glycine; species Glycine max. The sequence goes on along the minus strand of NC_038255.2, from coordinate 5,586,294 downwards.
AAAGACATCACTCTTCCTTCTTATTAGGTAAACCCATACTTTCCTAGTCAATTCATCAATAAAGGATATGAAGTATTTGTTTCCACCCAGAGATTCAGTTTGCATAGGGCCACACACATCAGAGTAAATCACCTCAAGTTTCTCTTTTGCCCTGATTGGTACATTTTGTTTGAAAGTGCTTCTTGATTGCTTACACTGTAAACAACCATCACATACTTCACTAGGAGGCTTGATCTGAGGCAAACCCAGCACCATTTCTCTTGAGTTTAGCTTAATCAGATCTCTAAAATTTAAATGGCCAAATCTGTAATGCCATAACCACTCTTCACTGTTTACTGTAGTAGTAAAACACTTTTGTTCTATCACATCAATCTCAATTTTGAATGTTCTATTTTTTGAAAGAGGGGACTTCAAAATGAGCTTGTGATTTCTGTCAAACACTCTCAACATCTTGTTTTCAAGCTTAGTCATAAAGCCCTTTTCTAATAATTGGCCTAAGCTGAGTAGATTACTTTTCATACCTGGTACAAAGAGTACATCAGTGATGCAAGACTGACCTCCATCCTTTGTTTTGATAAGGACCTTCCCAATTCCTTCAGCAGTCAAGATTCTATCATCAGCAAATTTGACTTGGCTCTTCACAGATTGATCAAGGTTGAGAAACCACTCTCTTCTTCCTGTCATATGAGTGGAGCAACCTGTGTCTAGGTACCAACAATTATCACTTGCCCCTTCAATTTGAGTAGTTACCATTAGCAGTACCTGTTCAGTGTCATCATCTTCTTCTTGAGCCAATTTTGCATCATCACCTTTAGGTTCTCTTTTGTTATTGGGTTTGCTGTAACACTCATCAGCAAAATGCCCAAACTTTTGACAGTTAAAGCATTGAATACTTCTTTTGTCAAACTTCTTTCTATTTGAAGAGTTTTGGGAATTGGATCCCCCTCCTTTCTTGTGGTCTTTATCACTGTTCTGATTTCCCCTCCATTTATTGCTCTTCCCTTCAGTTTTGTCTTTCTTCCATCTATCACCATGCTTCTTTGGATTAGACCGTGCTTGCAAGGCTTGTTCACTTTTCTTCTCATTTATCCTTTCATTCATTCTTTGTTCATGAGATTCCAAAGATCCCTGCAATTCCTCTAGGCTAAGCTCTTCAAGATTTTTGGATTCCTCGATGGCTACCACAATATGGTCAAACTTGGGTGGCATGGTTCTAAGCACTTTCTCTACAACTGATTGCACAATTATCTTTTCTCCATAGCCCTTCATTGAATTCACCACTGTCTGCACTTTTGTGATGTACTCAGCAACTGATTCATTCTTTTCCATTTGTAGTAGTTCATACTGTCTCCTCAGAGTTTGCAGCTTGATCTTCTTGGTTTTTGTGGCTCCATCATGAGATTTCTGCAGAATGTCCCATGCTTCTTTGGAGGTTTGAGCCATTGCTATCTTTTCAAAGTTAGCAGCATCTACACTTTGGTGCAAAATGAAAAGTGCCTTGCAATCTTTCTTTTCTTTTTCTCTATCAGCAGCCTTTTGTTCCTCTGTTGCTCTCTCTCCCACAGGTATATAACCTTCTTCTACGAACTCCCAAACCCCTTGAAATCGCATCACCACCCTGATCTGAATCTTCCAATTTTCATAGTTCTTTCCTGTGAGAACTGGTAGATTTGCAGGAATTGAGCCAGATACTGCAGCCATCAAAGAACTCCTTCAAGAACACCTCCAAGAACCTTTCTTTAGCGATTCTTGCCCCTTCTATCGAAACCAATGCTCTAGATACCAATTGTTGGAACACACACTGTTCCTCACTCAATTGCAAGAGATGCAATTCACTCCCTCACACATTCACTCATGTATCACTCGCTGTTTTCTAAGCATAGAATTGCACACACACTAAGAATAGCACTAGAGACTGAAAATGATAGAATGAAAAAAACCCTTTATTAAGATGTATGATTTCCCTTTTATACAAGCAAAACAAAGTAACAACCCTTCACTCTTAGGCTAGCACTTATAACAGAATTTTAAAATTCTGTTACTCTCTCTTATATACAAAGCCAAAACAGAATTAAACTCTCACAAAAAATAATGCTATATAAATCCTGCTACTCGAGCAAATCAGGCCCGTGTTTCTTTTTGTCCGTTTACATTTGCAAAGCTGTCTTCTTATTGTTGTTTTCTTACTACGATCGGTTGTATACCTTCTTTTTTATTTTAAAAAAATCTTTTGTGGGAAAAAGAAATTGGACAAATTTGTTTTTTATTAGGGGTAAAATGCAAATTTATGTAATAGTCATTTTTTTCTTCTTTTCTTATTTACCCAACCACTTTAATTTAAATATTTTTTCACTGTCTTTAACTTCAACCAAAAACCTTATTTTTCACTCGCTTTCTACTCTATTTCACTTCTTATTAGATTAATGTGAATTATGCGTCTAACTCAATGCTATAAAATTAATCTACTTGTAAGGTGATGATTGTCCTCTATTTATATACACCAATTAGACCTCATACTGGTCAATGTGAGATCTCCATCACATTCCCCTCATGTAGAGATTTGAACATTTCGAGCATGAGGTTTGTAGAACTGAATATATGTAACTGGTCCAATAACACATGATCCAATAAGTCCAACAAGACTCGTTGGAATACACTATCAAATTATAACGTGGGTTATGGGTCTAACTCAATCTTACAAAATTGATTTGTAAATGTGAGATCTTCAACACTTTTTTTTTATTTCTTTTGTCACACTTTCATTCTTTTTCTTTCTACAAAATCAAACACATTGTAAAAGACTAATTATATATTTTAGGCTTAATTATTAATTTGATTCTCAAATTATTTTAAATATTTCAATTTGATGTCCAAATTTTTAAAAAGATTAAATTTGACCCCCAAATGTTTAAAATAATGATAGATGTAAAAAATAATTAAAAAAATATTTTTTTACAAAATTTAATATTATTTAATAAATTTTAAGTTAATATTATTTGATAAAATTTAAGTTAATATTATTTTTAATATTAATAAAAAAATATTAAAAACATTGAAACAAATAATATAAACTTAAAAATAAAAAATTTGAACGACTTTGAAGTCGTTGTAAAGTTTATGATTTCACTAAAAAAAGAAAAATTGAAGTCATTAAAACTTCATATAAAAAAAGGTTAAAATTGATAATTTTTTATGATTTCATACCTAGGAATCCTAAAAATTCTTATGACTTACTCCTGTTTGTGTATTCATTCAAAATTATTCCCATTTGATAAATTTTAAATGAAATTACTCCTTTTCGTCCTGGGTCCCAACTCATAAGACTTCTTAAGCAAACAAAAGCCTGTGGACCCAAAAGACCAAAAAATTGTGTGGACTAGAGCCAACTCATGGCTGGATTTAAATTTTATGAAATTTATTTTTTTCCTATATAATTGGCCTAGCCCATTCTAAGAGCTTCCCTAACTGTTGAACTTACCACCCACTCCTTGGGTTGACCAACCCACTCCATGCATGGACTGGCCAACTAACTTCTATTTTTTTATTGTTTTTTTTTTTTACAAAACAATCTAAATATTTGTTACCTAATCCATGCGTGAAATCTAAATCAATAGAAGTAAAGCAAAAATTTAACTTTAGTATTGATAATGTATTATAGTTTGAGAAATAACCTTTAAAAAAATTAAAATGTTATATATATGAAATGTATGATTTATATCAGACGTCGTCGATGTTGGTGTCACAATGAATGCATAAACTAGTGGCGAAGAGGGAGCAATGGTGCAAGTCACAATCACAAGGATGAAGTGAAGGGTTCATCATCACCAAGAATAATCCCTTACTATATTTTTTTTCCTGTGACGGGAATGTTTTAGCACATTTGAGCATAAATTAATCTAAATCATCATACTGTGATTATCATACTGTGATTATGGCTGACTTAACATGATAAATAATAAATATGAATTTTTCTATTAAATAAATTATTTTCGTGTGAGTGTAAGATGTCTATTCACTCCATCTTAACCTACGGGGTTAATCGCTTTTTTCATTGGTTCCAATTAAAAGCAATGTAAAAAATAATTTATTACATTGGTTAATCAATAACAAATGTAAATTACCTACTTTTAATTTCAAAATTGCTACTATGTTACTTTTGACATCGAGTGTAAAACAACCGATATAAAAAGGTGTTGTGGAATCCTATTTATACACTGCGACAAGGAGAAAAAAGAACAGTACCTGAATGCAAGGCAGAAGCACGAAAGTTCTACTGGTATATATATGATTGGTTCTTTTTAATCATATTTTTTAAGCACCTAATAAACAGTTTTTATTTTTCTCTCCATGTAATATCATATTACTTAAAAAACTTATGTTTTTCTTACTTTCATTTCTCTCACTAAGTGTCTATATTAACATATTAAGTGTTCATCTATATTTTTTCCAGGGTTAATTTTTATGCGTATCATTATAAATGCTTACTAACTGATTGGATTTTTATCTAAAAAAACTCTTAAGTTATGGTTCTTGGGTACCTGTAGTACCCATATTAATGAATATACTCTATTTGATGATAAAAAAATTAAAGTAAATAAATCATTCCGTATTTAAATAATAAATCTATTAGTGATCATTACATGTTAGAACATCGGGAACCGTCATTGCATGTTAGACCACCGTACGCATACAATACACGACATATTTGATAATGAAAAGACATTTAATATGCTATTTAACACGAGAGTAAATATATATATATATAATAAAATTTATAATGCAATAAAATTTTTTAAAAAATGTTGATAAAATTATAAATAATTCATGTATAACTCATCATACAGACTCATCATCATGATCACTCACGGTGACATCTTATTTTTAAATGAAAACACATTGGATAATTGCTACTACACTGGTGCACGGCAAAGCAACATGCAAATCCATCTTTAACACACATGCATGGTATTTTAGTCAAACTTCCTCAATATTTCTGAGATATTCTCCCAAGATAGTACAAAATTTGCTCATTTGAGCCCTTCCAAGTACTAGTCCAAACTTCCACTCCACCCTCCTCATCCCTACTATCAGAAAGCGAAATAGATCCTGAATTTTCTATGTGAAGTATTTCACTCTTCTTGGGCTTTCCCCACCCAAAATCAGTCTCATATGCACCTATCTTTGGTGACCCTGCAATTGTTACAACACTTTTCGTCCCTGGTTGGCTAAGTTCTTCAGAGTCAGATATAACACTTTCAAACCCTTTCATAGCATCTAACTGAAAATCTCTAACTTTCCTTCTAATAGCAATCACTGCCTCAATTATAGCATTTTCTCCTATTAGCATGCCCCTCTTGAGTGATACAATGCGAGGAGCAAGGCAATTTCCAGGTTTCATCATTATTAGGATTAGTGCTAGCATTATTGGTCTCTTCTGATTGGACCCTACAAACCCACATCAAAGAACATGTCGCTACAAAGGTTGATGTCTGCAATGATTGTAACTCTAACCCATAAATACTCTTGCACTTAAAAGACACCCATTTCTTTAGTTTCTCAACAAGGTCACGGCTCAGCACAAAACCGTGACGAACTTTGCCATTGCTATCAACAACATTGGAGGGTTCTTTTATTATGCTTTCTATAGGAGTGTTCCATATATAACTACTCCTTCCACAAAATGAGCTTAAGCCCTTTGGGGTCTTCGATGATATCCCTATTGAGAAGTGGTAATAAAGCTTGAGATGATGATGCCACGTCGCATTTTGTTTTAGTAACATAGGACGTCCAAAACTTCATGAAACGATAGAAGGCTCTTCCATCAGCAATAAGAGGGAACAACCACGTGCCATCTTCTTTCTACTTGGGGTAGGTAACACAGGAGCAAAAGGGTGAGTGATAGGGACGCTATTCTACTATGACTATTAAGATAAGTATTAATGCATCTCTGCCTTTATTCCTTCATTTGCTCTATATTTATAGTTGAATACAAGATAATTTTGCGGGATATTGGAGATAACAAACTTTGATAATTTGAATGGTAGGTTGTTACAACTAATTACTGGCAGAGTAGTGGAATCAGTAGTGGAATATCATAACGGCCTGCTAGTGCTCACACGTAATCTCTCAAGTGGACTGGTTTGCTGCTTATCCTCTTGGGCCTGTGATTCTTGGTAAGATTGCTATCAGTGAGAGTCTCTAACATCTGTTGCAGTGTTAGCTATGAGGAGTGGGAACTCTGCAGTGGATTCTGCAATGGTGAAGGAGATGGAGTTTTCATGAGTGTAGTGAATATAAGGGAATTGAGGCTTAGGTGGGAACACTAAATTTCCAGTGAAGGGGAAGAAGTGTTGGAGAGTGAGAGAAAGAGAGTGTTTGAGATTTGGAAGCACTGTTTGCAAGAAGTGGTTACTTGAGTGAGGAAACTCATAGAAGTAGGATTCCTAGTACTGGGACACAGTAAACCCAAGGAATGTCAAGGAAAGATAGAGGAAGAGAGGTTGGTGGAGCAGACCCTGGTGGGGGAGAAAGTTGACATTGTTCTAGCACTTTTACTTTCTCACATTGTGAGCCATGGAAATAGAAACCTGATGATAGAGAAAGATTTTCAATGTAATGAATGAGAATATTGGGTTGATGTCCTATTGCTACAATACTCAAGAAACAATTTTATGAACAATAATATCATTCATACCCAAAAATACGATAGTAAAGTTGACGGTGCACTAATGAATGAATAAGAATGTTATAACAATTTTTTATAAATAGGAATATACATGCATGGTGGTGAAAACCAAGCTTGGGTTTCAACAAATAGAATAGATCGAGATGCTAATGGGATAGTGATAGTCACCAACTTACACTCCATTCCATTTGGAAGCAATTAAAAGTGGATTGCCTAATTTAAATGAGGTTACAACCTCAAAACATAATTAGTGCAATTAATTATATATTTCAAAATGGTGGGCACAATTTTGTTAATTGCATCAATCATCTTTTATAAGTTATTTAACACTAAGTTTATTTGAGTAAATTAGACAACTTCAGGCTTAAAAGGAAATATCATTGAACTAGTAGATGAAGTAAACTCTCGTTAACAAGAAGCCACCAATAAATCATGTGGCCAATTGATCAGTTAAATGAATTTTCAACGGATAAATCTCCACTAAACAACTCAGTAATTGTCAGCATCATAACCCTAAAAATCAAAGCTCGAAAACAGAGAGTTCAATCTACAAAGATTCCAAAGCAAACAAGAAAATGATGGACCCAATTAACAGTAAACATAGTAACAGGGGTAAAAGTAGAAAAATATACATATTATAAATGATAAGAAAAGAAAACAAACTGAAGAAAAAAAAATCTGTCTATTAATGAAGTGTTTATATTATGTAGATATTATTTTAAAAAATTATTAATTCAAATTTATTAAAAATGATAAAATTTTGTAAATCTCATGTGTAATTTAATTATTTATTTTCCTGGTTTTATAGTTTTTAACAAATTTTAGCTAACTAAAAAGCATCTATTAAAAATAATATGTTAAATTAAGAATATATTAGTCTTTCCATTTGTCTTACTTAGATATCATTAATCATTAATCATTATTAAAAGGTTTTAAATATTCTTTTGGTTTCTATAAAACATGAAAATTTTCTATTTTAATTTTTCAAAGATTTTTGTTTTGATTTTATTAGCCATAATAATTCTTTTTTGTTGTAGTTCATATATATTATTAAATAACAATGTTAACTAATCAAGTAAATGTGATGTTTACTCATTAATATGTCATGTGATTAAAAAAGTATCAGAGGATAATTATGCGTGTTTTTTTTAAATTATGTTTTCAAATAGTCTTATGTTTAAAGCAGTTAACAAAGATTTAAAAACACATTTTTTTTTAAAAAAAATACAACATTATTCATTAGACTCTTGTTTTGATAACTCTGACAGATGAATGGATTATTAACATTATTATTATGTCATATTAAACGTGACACAATTATGTGTTTTTTTTAAATTATGTTTTCAAATAGTCTTATGTTTAAAGCAGTTAACAAAGATTTAAAAACACATTTTTTTTAAAAAAAAATACAACATTATTCATTAGACTCTTGTTTTGATAACTCTGACAGATGAATGGATTATTAACATTATTATTATGTCATATGTTAATAGTGTTACTTGACACAATTATATTCAAACAAAAAAATTAGAAAGATTGCATAAATAATAATATATTTTATAAGAACAAAAATAATTTAAACCGTGGTAAAAAAAAAGTGAGTGATACAACTATTTAAACTTGGAATTTTAAAATCAATTTTTATTAAAAAATGACATGAGAAAGTCATGTAACAAAAAGAATTACCTCTAAAGGAAAGAGACTTACACCTTGAGTCAAATAACCATGAGCAGGTTTTGAGGAGTGAAACTCCAAACCCGGTTGAAAACGCTCTACCTGCTGCTGGTGCTGAACCTCATTCTGATCAAGCCAAACCACACAATCCACTTCATAGCTTTTCTAAGGCACACTGCAATCATCAAAATGAACACCACAAAACAGGTTCTGAGTCTCACCACATGAATTACAATCCTCCACAAGTTCCAATACTCGTCATCATCATCAACCTTCCCACCAAATAATAACCCTTCATCGTTCTTTTCAGGGTTAAAACCAACCACTTAGCAGCTTCTGCCACGTCATCATCATAGTCAAAGCTGTGATCCTGTTCTCCAATACTGGCACGCGCTGGTGGCGGGTGGCGAGAGGGTTGGCGGAGTGGATTTTAGCATCACAGGAAAAAACATAAACACACGTGATGTAAACCCATTTACACAAGGGTTGAAAATGGATTTTCAAAGGTTTTTCTTTCTTTTTTTTTATAAAATTTATTGAATGAGAGAGAAAGTGATGAGTTTATGGATGGTTGAATGTAAGGTATTTGGTTCAAAATTTGAATGTGTTTGGATGGAAAATGAAGATGATAACAATGGTGTTCAAGTGGGATTAAAGAATGAAGATTTAGAAAGATGAAGAAGGAGAATGAAGAAAGGGGTTAGAAGAATCACTCCTCCGGAATTGGTGTCACACACAATGTGATGTTTCTTGATAAACCAATTTCTTGAATCACTCAAGTAACTAAGGAGATTCACTCTCACACTTTAGAAGGTGATTAAAAACTCAAATTCAAGGTCTATTTTTTTATTAGAAAATGTGCAGCCTATAAATAGGAATGACATCAAGTTGATTACACGAGTGAAATGATCACTAATAACAATAATTGATGATGTCATTAAACCTAATTAAAACTAGAATTGATATCAACAATTGATGGTGTCATTATACCTAATTAAAACTAGAATTAAGACACATAAACATATGGAAAATTGTGCAACTCCTTGGTCAGCCAAGAGGTAGTCACAATCCTAGAGTTTTCACCTTATTAAACCTTAATTTCTTTAAATTAAAACAAGCCCATAGGTGGTGCAAATCCCAAGAGAATTGATAGTCACTTTAACACAAGTTTAAGCCTTTATTTCAACTAACAAAATGCTAATAAAATCAGTCAACAAAAGTGGCACCCTCTACTCTTCTTGGAACATGGTGCAATTAACAATTCGAAGCTTCTCCACTTGTAACTTGGGCCTAAATTCAAATAGCATGGTTAACACTTGTTGAAGAGCTTCCTTGGCCTTCTTTGTTCTAGCCCTTGCCATAGGTCCTCAAAGTCCTTCTAAAGGTTCCTTACCCTTATTTCTTGCCTTGTCCTCATCACTCTCTCCCTCTTCAAAAGGATTTGTCCTCAAATTGGCTTCTCCATCTACATCAAAAAGAGTTAAGTCAGACACATTAAATGTAGTACTCACATTATACTCACCGGGCAATTCAATCTTGTACGTAATGTCATTTATCCTTTCAAGTACTTGAAATGGACCATCCCCTCTTGATTGAAGCTTGGATTTCCTTTGCTCCGTAAACCTCTCCTTTCTCATGTGAACCCAAACCCAATCTTCGGGTTGGAAAACAACATTTTTGCGCCCCTTATTTGCTTGTTTATCATAGTTCTCATTCCTCTTTTCAATTTGGGCCTTGACTCTTTCATGGAGCTTTTTCACATAGTTCGCTTTGGCTTGTCCTTCCTTATGCTTAAAAACTAAAATATTAGGCATTGGCAACAAATCAAGAGGAGTTAGTGGATTGAAACCATAAAACAACCTCAAAAGGAGAACAACTAGTGGTTCTATGCACAGTCCTATTATAAGCAAATTCAATGTGAGGTAAGCAAACTTCCCAATTTTTAAGATTCTTTTCCAAAATGGTCCTTAGCAAGGTACCCAAAGTCCTATTCACGAGCTCCGTTTGTCCATCCATTTGAGGGTGACAAGTAGTAGAAAATAGTAGCTTAGTACCCAACTTCCCCCATAAGGTCCTCCAAAAATGGCTTAGGAACTTGGAGTCCCTATCACTAACAATGCTTCTTGGTAATCCATGGAGTTTCACCACTTCTTTGACGAACAAATCCGCCACATGATTAGCATCATCAAATTTCCTACCAAGAAATAAAATGAGCCATTTTAGAAAACCTATCAACAACAACAAATATAGAATCCTTACCATTACTTGTTCTAGGCAGCCTTAAAACAAAGTCCATTAATAAATCAATCCATGGAGAATCCAGAATTGGTAAAGGGGTATACAAACCATGAAGCATTACCTTTGACTTGACCTTTTTGCAAACAATACAATGCTCACAAAATTTCTGCACATCTTTCTTCATGTTAGGCCAATAAAAATGCTCTTTCAATGTATCTAAGGTCTTTTGGACCCCAAAATGCCCCATCAACCCTCCTTCATGGGCTTCACACACAAGCAAGTTTCTAGTAGAACACTTAGGCACACATAATTTATTTTCTTTGAAAAGATAGCCCTCATATTTATAAAAATCATCTTTAGAAAACTTTTCACAATTTTTGAAGATTTCGCCAAAGGTGTCATCTCCTTCATACATTTCTTTCAAGCAATCAAATCCAATCATTTTTATTTCAAGCATAGAAAGAAAAAAGTGTCTCCTTGACAAGGCATCCGTAACAATATTTCCTTTTCCCTTTTTATGTTTAATAACATAAGGAAATTGCTCAAGAAATTCCACCCATTTGGCATGCCTTTTGTTTAGCTTACCTTGTCCTTTTAAGTATTTTAAGGACTCATGGTCACTATGGATCACAAACTCCTTGGGATAAAGATAGTGTTGCCATGTTTTCAACGCTCTCACTAAGGCATACAACTCCTTATCATAAGTAGAATAGTTAAGGGTAGGACCACTTAATTTTTTACTAAAATAAGCAATTGGATGGCCTTCTTGTAACAATACTTCCCCAATCCCAACATTTGAAGCATCACATTCAATTTCAAAAGATTTTAAAAAATTTGGCAAAGCAAGTATGGGGGCATTGGTTAACTTTTGCTTAAGAGCATTGAAAGCTTCTTCTTGTTTCTCCCCCCATTTGAAAACAACATTTGTCTTAATTACACTACTACAATTTTTAGATTTAACATCGCACGGTTAACATCGGCTATTCACAAAACCGATGTTAACAAAAGCGCGGTGGCATTTTTGTAAATAAGTAGACTTAGTTAACATCGGTTTTTCCGAAACCGATAACTGATGTTACTATGGAGTAGTTAACATCGGTTTTGGAAAAACCGATGTTAATATCGAGTTGTTAACATCGGTTTGGGAAAAATCGATGTTATCGAGTTGATGGTAACATCGGTTTTAAGAAAATCGATGTTACCTAGTTGATGTTAACATCGGTTATTTTTGAAAAATCGATGTTGTTATCATTATATACTAAAAATCTGAAATTGCACAACCCCGCGTGCTTGAACCCTATCGTTCTTCTTCTTTCTCCTTCTGCCTGAGTTCGTCTTTGTCGCAAACTGGTCTGCGCTTCCATGACTACAACCACATTGTGGAGTTCGTCTTTGTGGAGTTCGTCTCTGCCACTTATCGATTGAGGTACGTCCTTTTGTTTTAACATTAGGTGTTCCTCGTTTTAACATTTGGTCACTTTTGCAGCTCGAAGAAAAGTAGGAAAGGAAAGAGTCCCGGAAAGGGTGGGAATCGATTTTGGAAGTCCATTGTGGTTGGCCTTAAGACTCCTAGGGCGTTCTTCTTCTTTCTCCTTCTGCATGAGTTCGTCTTTGTCGCAAACTGGCCTGCGCTTCCGTGACTGCAACCACATTGTGGAGTTCGTCTCTGCCACTTGTCGATTGAGGTACGTCCTTTCGTTTTAACATTAGGCATTCCTCGTTTTAACATTTGGTCACTTTTGCAGCTCGAAGAAAAGTAGGAAAGGAAAGAGTCCCGGAAAGGGTGGGAATCGATTTTGGAAGTCCATTGTGGTTGGCTTTAAGACTCCCAGGGAAGCCATCGAAGGTATGTCTCTGTTGTCATGTTTCGAAACCAATTGCTTAACTTTGTATAGGATAATAAAATCCTGTAAGAACAGAAAAAACAACCCAACAACAAGCCACAACCCTGCCTTACAAGAAAAGCATTAACTAAAAACTAGAGGCATTGCTGAGGACCAATAATGAAAAGGAACATTGAAGTCCCTTTCGCACCCCTTCATCCAAGTCCACATAAGGAAGCGAGTACTATCTACCAGCTTAGAGATATCAAAAGACTGATTATGAAATATCATTTCATTTTTTTGCTTCCAAATTGAGTTTGTAGCTGCTAGCCACCAAATTTTCCATCTTCTGTTAGAAGCCATTGATTCTGTTATAGAGTAATGCTGAAGGAAATTATCCATTGGCCTACAGTGGATGACCCTGACTTCCTTCACCCAAGAAAAGAATTCCCACCACAAAGGCAGGACTTTAACACAAGTGAAGAACAAATGAGAGGCAGACTCAGGTTGGCTGTGGCAGAATGGGCAAAGGTCACTGTCAATTTGGATTTGTCTCTTAGCTAGGTTATCCTTAGTAGGAAGTCTATCCCATAACAATCTCCAGGCAAAAGATAAAGCTCTAGAGGGGATTTTAATCTCCCAAAGTTGATGGAAGCCCAGGTGTTGGCCTTCATAAGGCTGCTCAGCTTTAATGACTTGGTAAGCATATTTAGTAGAAAAAATCCCATTAGCTTCAGCTCTCCAAACCCAGGTGTCCTTCAGGTTGGTATTTAGCCTGATTGCTGAAATTTGATCAATAAATTTAGAAGCTATCTCCATCTCATTATCAAATAAATATCTTCTCCAAGAAAGATTCCAATCCCACCCATTTTCAGAGAAAGATCCCACATCTGCCACCTTGTGATTTCTTTGGGAAGAAATTCTGTATAATTCTGGAAATTGGTCTTTGAGGGGAATACCCTCATCAACCCAAGAATCTTCCTAGAAAAGAATCTGATCACCCCTACCCACCTTCCAGCAAATTTGATTAGAAGCAGCAGTCATGCTCTGGTGTTGGTTAATGGCCCTTAGGTCAGCCCACCAAGGAGAGAAGTAATGCTTTTGAGGCCCCTGATCCAATCCCCTCCAACCTTTGTATTTCGAAACCAAGATCCTGTTCTAAAGATGGTCTGGTTGGTGAAACATCATCCATTTCCATTTGATTAAAAGAGCATTATTGAGGATCTTAATGTCTTTGATCCCCAAACCTCCCATATCTCTAGAAGCATAGCATTGACTCCAAGATATCCAAGCAATCTTCTTCCCTTCTCGATTACTACCCCAAAGAAATTGCCTTTGGATGGCAGATAACCTATTGATAATTGTTGAGGGGGCCCTGAAAAAAGACAAATAAAACAGAGGTAATGCTATTAGGACAACATTGATAAGAGTGATTATGCTAGCCATAAAGATGCTTCTCTGATTCCACTTGCTCAGTTTAGCCTCAAACTTCCTATTATCGGTTCCCAAACCACCTTTCTTTTCGGATTGACTCCAATTGGAATTCCTAAATAACAAAAAGGAAGCTGGAGCAGAGCACAATTAAGGTAGGCAGCAGCAGAGATGCACCAGTCCTCAGGTTGACCTATAGCTCCAAATTGACTCTTTGAAAAATTGATCCTCAAACCAGAGACCATCTCAAAGCTTCTGAGAATGACCTTCACAACTTTGACATTCTCCATGGAGGCTTCTCCAAAAAATATAGTATCATCAGCATATTGAAGAACATCCACAGACACCTTGTTATTCCCCACCAAGAAAATTCTAAAGCAGTTTTTTGAGATTGCTTCCCTCATTACACCTGTCATGCCTTCAGCCACTAAATTAGTTGTTTTACTGTATCCCACAGAATTCTTTTATTGTGTATGTCACATGGAGAATAAATAGTAATAAGGGTGATCAGTTGAGCTTCTTGGACCCATTCGCCAACCATTAAAATAAAACCACTACCACTGATTTTCCTCTGCAATCTAAATGAATTATCATTCCAGAAACATAGTATGCCACCTGCTGAGTTAATAGCTGGCAGCAATTCCCAACTTACATCTACATGTCCCCACAAAGCCTGACACATAGCTTTGTCAACCAATTCTTTCTTTGTCTCTTGAAGACAAATCATATCCACACCCCCCTGCTTAACCAATCTCCTTATTGCTCCCCATTTTACACCCCTCCCTAGGCCTCTGACATTATAGGAGATTATATTCATTGATTCGTGTTGTTGGCATCCCTTCTGTTTGCTTCTACTCTGTCCCTTTCCTCCATTTGCTGGAACTTTTGAATGATTGCCTCCTTGCTTCCCCCTCCAGTGAGACCCAATTGTTTGGCCCTACTCCATAACTGAGTTGCCTCAGGAGTATACTGGTTATCAGACTCTGGGATTGCCTCTGAGACTCCATTGCTGACCTGTGGCTGAGGAGAAAGGTCCTGAATAACCTTATGTGTTTCCCCTTGCATTGTCGAGATATTTGTATGCTGAGGTTGTGTGTCTCCAGTATGCAATGCAGCTCCTGAGATAAATGGAAGAAAGCCCAAATCTGATTTTTTGTTGCACCTTCTCTGTCGGGAATAAACCTGCCAGGTATTTTCACCCCCCTGCTTGTGGGTTAAGGCCCAATGTGGACTCTTAGGTTGCAAACATAGTAGGGTGGCAGAAAAGAGAACCACAACAGTGAATGCTAACAGAATATTAGATGATGCAATCTTCTTGTTATGGACATGGCTCACACATTTGGAGAAGGATTTCGGTATCCATTTCAACCAATGGTCATCCAATATCAGAGTAGGATTTTCTAATAGTATAGCATAGCATACTCAAGCAAACAATTGTATTATGTTTATTTTCTCAGCATTGGTTCAACTGCATAGGGACCAATCCTGAGTTGTCTATTGTATTTTCTAGTATCTCTGGTACTTAATTAATATATTAGTATTTTGGCTGATCAAAAAAAAAAAAAAAAAACAATAGTGCATGTGAACCACAATGAAGAGTTTGTCTTTCATTTAGTTTTATTCGTGGAGAAAGTCAACCAAATGAAAACTGTTTGGTACAAAGTTGAGTTGCTATAATTCTGCTATATACAAAAGAGTCTATATAATTGATAACTAGCTAGGAGTTACAGTTGTTTTAATGACTTTTGGTGTGTGTGAACATTCGTACCTTTTGAGTTCACTTAAGATGATATAAAGCTATAAAACTCTTGCTATTATTATTAGGATAAGATCTATTGTGCTTCTGTTGACTTTGAAATTAAACTAGTCGTGACATAAGCTCGATCGTTACAAGTAGTTATTGATATAGTTTTGAATTGGTCTTGAAAAGGATAGCACCGCTGGTGTTACTTACGTGATAGTTTTTAAAGAAGCTGCATGGAGAATCTCAATTTTAAAATTGCTAAACCCAAAATTATGTTGCCATACGATTTTCAGATTCCATTAGGAGCAATTTTAGCCATTGTTGATCTTGTGGTGATAGGCATTGTTGAGAAGTCAGAGGTCATTTCTGTTTCGAAATTAATTAAAAGTGGTCTTGCGGTCATTGCTGGAAAGTGAATTGTGTTGAAGCCTCGAACTCAGGTATTTATATGTTTTATTCGAAAACTACCCTCAAATTGTTTGTGTATGCATTACTGGTATAGTTGTAGAACTGTTTGATTTATACACACCAGTTGTTGCTAAGTACAGGATAAATTGCAATGCCATGAAAGTAGTATTTATTGAATAATTTGAAAAGTAAATAACAAATAATCAATTTGCAAGCTCAGTACCATTGTTTGGTAGATAAATTATTGTATTTGTTTGACTAACTTATCTAACATCTAATGAGTATCTGTCAATAGTCCTCCCCTAAAGCTATCTTTGAAATTCAGCTTGTGATGTTGACACACACACGCACCCACACACACACACACACCCACATACACACACACAACCACACACACACACACATACACACACACACACACACCCACAGACCCACACACACACACACACACACACACATACACACACACAACCACACACACACAAGATGACAAAAGTACAATGCAAAACAGCGGGGTCACCCTAAGGGCTGAATCTCAACACTTTGCAAGTGTCAATGACGCCAATCCATGTGTAGCTTCCATCCCTTACTTTGGGTTCATTGATGAAATTTGGGAGCTTAACTATGTGAAATTCACGGTATGTGTTTTCAAATGTAAATGGGTTGATAGCAACACCGGTGTACGCACCGATGATATAGGATTTACGCTGGTAGACCTAAAGAAACTGGGTTACCACAATGACCCTTTCATCATGGCAGAACAAGCTAGACATGTATTTTACGTGCAAGACCCTTGTGATGAAAGGTGGTGCGTGGTTCTGCAGGGCAAAACAATTGGTGTTAATGTAGAAGATAATGATTCATACATGGACACCTATGTTAGTCCTTTGACCGCACAAATCACTCATAACGTTGTCGGAGAAGAAGAAGCTGACGGCGTTCATGCTAATCGTAATGATCATGATGAAGGAGAATTGATTAACATCATCTAATGTAATTTTCTGCAGAGACAGAGGTCACCAAAGCAAGTAAGTGATAGCTACATTTTTTTTTCTGATTGAGGCATCGGTATTTTGTTTTAGATGCCATCCTTAGGACTTCATACAACTCATGTTTGTCGCCAGTTTCATCATCCACCACCCTTACCTTCTATGGCTTCTCACGTTTATTGTTGTTAAACCCATATTTATGTTTTCTTCCCTTCATGTCTTGTTTTGTAAACTACACTGTAAATTACAGTGTAGTTTACAAAAGCAAAGGTGAAATGAAAGATATTGAGCTGGTAGAGGAGGAAGAGGCACGAATTGGTGCTGATTCTTCTAGTGCAACCTCTAATAAATCTGAGAATTATAAGGAGGAACCACGGAATGTAGCACAGAAGCATAAAGCAAAGAGGTTGGAGAGTGTCAATGCTGATGCACAAGCCTTTGGTGATCACTGGAAAGTTCAGATTGCTCTATGCATTCTGAAGCTGAAGCACTAGAACATATGAAGAAAAGAGATACAGGCCATCAAAGTGTGTCATTGGAGAATAAGACAAGAGATTCAACTGTGTTGAAGATAGGAGATTCGACTAAAGTTGTGATAAAACAAGACATGAAGGGAAGAAGGCATAAATATGGGTTTAACAACAATAAACGTGAGAAGCTAGAGAAGGTAAGGGTGGTGGATGTTGAAACTGGCGACAAACATCAGCTGGATGAAGTCCTAAGGATGCCATCTACATGTGTATTTCTCAAGATATAGTATTTATATTCCATCACGCATCCATTGACTACTGATTACATGTAATAGACTTTTTTTAACATGCTTGCCCTAAATCAAATCATAATTCAATGTTTGGTGCACAACACGTCACTAAAATTTTCTATGTACAAAATGACACCAACCCCAATCAACCCTTCCCCTGGTAACCCCCAATTTCATTCCTTCATCATTCAAGGACTTCATGTCATTCCTTCCCCGAGACTTTGAAGTACTGTTGTCAATGATTTCTCTACAATTCCAAAAATCTAAGAAAAGTTTGCTTGCATTCACCCCACTTTGACATCCTTTAAATCCCATGCAAATCTAGCTTTGAGTGCACACTATGTAATCTTTACATGTCTATGATTATTGTTACTTGTGCTACACAGTAATTTTCTTTCATGTCTTCAAACAAATTTAAAGCACAAGTATCACAACACATCATCAACCTTAATTTGTTATCACACTGTTGATTTATCAGACTTTTTCATTACTATTACATCTTATCCTATTTTGAATCACAATTAAAAAGCACAACTAAATCACTTATGACTTATCCTCTTTTGATTAATCCTATTTTGTATGTTGTTATATGTTATTGTATAAAAGATCATGGGTTCTCCACCTGCCTCCCCTCCTCCTCCTCCTCCTCCTCTTTCTCTTCCTCCTCCTCCTGCTCCTTCGGACGCATCGGCTTCGCCGTCTGCCATGAAGCGGACACGCAAAGCCTCACATCTACGATCGTTGTCTACTAGACCACCTGGTGCTGAGAGACCAGTGGTTCATGTTGATCCTGCTACCGGCAAGGCCGATGGCCCCCACAGGAAAAAATTAAGAACATATTTGGGGATTGTGGCGCATGATAAGGTGGACGTCACCTACGAGAACTGGAAGGAGGTCCCTACTGCTCAGAAGGACCTGATTTGGGAGGATATTGAGGTATTTTTCTTTTCTTATTTGATTTTGTTTAATTAATAGCCAAAAAATACATTATTGTAACAAATAAACTTTATTTGATGTTGTCAGGCGGAATTTGATATCCCAGAGGCTTCTGACAGTAGGATGAAAAGGAAGTTACTTCAAACCGTGGGGGAGAGATGGAGGCAGTTTAAATCAGACCTCACGAGGAAATGGGCCCTTGCAGCCGATCAGGACGGTGTCGAGGACACTGTTTGTGAGAAATACGACATCAGCAAGGAAAAGTGGGCCCAGTTTTGCCAGACTCGCAGCGACCCTTCTTGGGAGGTATGTTCCTTGCCATTTAAGTTGTTTTTCAAAAAACATGATGTTGTTATACTTCATTCTACCAATTTGAAACATTATTGTTTAATTTTTTCAAGATGTGCGCAAGAAGGCACAGGCCATCCAGAAGCAGAATATTGCCCCCCATGTTTTTTCTCGTGGGGGTTATGACTATTTGGGGTAGAAGCTCCTGGCTGAGAAGACGAAGAAGAAGTTGGAGGAAACTGCACAGTCAAGAAGCGTTGATGGTGTCATCGACCCTCCATCCCCGGTCTGACGCCACGTATAGTGGAAGATGGCCCGCACGAAGAAAATAGGGGAGATGATGACTAAGGCCGCAAAGGAAATCGCTGAGAAGATCGTAAGTCATTTTCAATTAATCATTACAATTATATTTCAATATTTTGTGAATGCCATGTACCACTGTGTGTTTTCTGTGCATGATTCCTTTGAGGAGCAGGCCACACAGGGATCCTTCGTCCCCCATGGACGTCAGGATGTTCTCAACGCTGCTATTGGACGTCCAGAGCACCCTGGACGTGTCCGTCTTGCTGGAGCCGGTGTCACCATCAAGCAATACTTTGGATCAGCTTCCCGAACGTTCCGCAGCTCTTCCTCCCTGCCTCCCGAAGAATTGCAGCAGTTGACCCAGCAAATTAGGGACCAGCTAGAGGAGTCCATCACAGAAAAAGTTACGCGGCAGCTCATGGCATCATTCAGCCAGATGCAGTCCCAGATTTAGTCCCAGATGCAATCTCAGGGACTTGCACCGCCTCCCGACCCTCTGGTTGGTCCCTTCGGTCCTCGAGTAAACACAAAGGGGAGTTGTGTTAATCCCTCAGGAAACGATCCTGAGACGGGTGACTCTGATAGGTGCGGCTTGTACATAGAAGCAGATCCTGCCAGCCTGGTTGCCATGGGGAGAGTTTATGAGGGATCCACTGTTGTTCATAACACTCCTTTGTTGCCTGGCCAAGTAAAGGTGAGTGTGGAGGAGGTTACAGATGCAGATGCTCCAGTTCCTATACCCATTGATGAGGTTTCCTTAGTGGGGCAGGCACTTCACACCTTCCTTGCTTGGCCGACACATCTGGTCAAGTCTTTATCACAGCATGTACTTATTGTCCATACTATATGTTTTTTCTTTTTAAATTAATTCACTAAGCGTGCCTCAAATTAGGCCATTTAACTTTGTTTCATGAACAGGTAGCTGTGTCTCCGGCAAAACCACCTCCAAAGCCCGATCCGGAGGTCGATGATCCGCTTTATCTGATGACATTGACCATCCCAGAGCTTTTCTTGAGGCCTTATCAGGTTAGATGGGATGCCAGCATGTTCGGGTTCTTTAATCCAGATTTCCCCTCTACATAAAGCACGAAGACCTCTCCGAAATCGCACGCGGTGGTCAATGTCTCAACATATCAGTGTTACAGTTGTGGATTCTGTAAGTCATTTTATATTACTTTTAATTACCTAAGTTATTGCTTTCAATTCATAAATATTTAACTTTGACTTAACATAAACAGGCATCTCACTGAAACATGTATGTGAGCGGGAATTCTGATATCTATGGATTCCTCGAGCCACAGTCCATTCAGAGGTCTGGGCAATCACAGTTTGAGTCTGAAAGTTACATAAAGACTTGGATGCAGAGTTCAAAACGCGATGTCTATCTCGGAGCCTACCTAAATGGGTAAGTCACACAAAATAACTGAATTTAATTAATGTTTACTAATATACTAACCCATATTCGTCTCCACTGCAACGGACACTGGCAGATGGTGGTCATCCTGCCCAAGGAACACCTAGTTGTCTGGTTTTGTTCATTGCATAACAGGCCAGACAACTACCTTAAGGGGATTATTAATAGGTTAGTGTTCTTTTCAATACATTTGTATTGAAATACCTCAACGTACAACACCAATTTTTAATTGTTACTCATCTGGAACAGTGCTTTAAAAGGTCTTGATGATGCTCCACAGCCTAAATCAAAGGCTCCTGCTAGGTGGATTGTCGTTAAGGTACGTCATTTACATAAAACTTCCACTTATATATATTTCTTTATGTGTCTGTACACTAGTTGTTTAATTAATATCCAAATTTCATTATGTATTTAGTGTAATAGACAAAAAGGAAGTATTGAGTGCGGCTACTATGTGATGCATTGGATGTCCACCATCATTTTAGGAACTTTTAGGAATAATTGGGAAGCGGTAAGTTTATTTCAAACAAAATCGATTTATTTATAATTTGTATTACATTATTAACTTATTATGATTTATTTCATCATGCAGTATTTTAACGATCCTAGACCATTGGAGCCAGAGAGATTAAAGGCATTGCGGATCCAATGGGCACAGTTTTATCTCCGAGTTAGAGATCAAACCTAGGATTTAGGGACATTATCTTTAGCTTAGTTTACTTTGGTTTAACATTTTTGACATTTTCTATGTAATATGAACATTGAATTCATTTGATGATTGTTCTCTATGATAAATCAATTATTTGATGTTTATTATCATTAAAACTGCTTGAAAGCAGAATAAAATGTTTATTTGCTGTGAATTGGGCTTGAAATTGCATTTTACAGGTACAATTTTGGGTTTATTGTAAAAACAGAAAGTATATATAAAAAAAAATACTTGAAAACAACATCAGTTATTAACAAAAATCGATGTTAATATGGTAAACAACATCGGTTATTTACAAAAACCGATGTCAACATGAACCTTAACATCGGTCATACAGAAAACTGATGTTAACTTTTGTACAGTAACATCGATTATTCATACATAACCGATGTTACCGTTTCTATATTAACATCGGTTATTTATACATAACCGATGTTGATGTACATAAGTTAACATCGGCTATCTATATATAACCGATGTTATTGTACAAAAGTTAACATCGGTTATCTATAAATAACCGATGTTAACGTTGTACATTAACATTGGTTTTCTATGAATAGCCGATGTTATATACAAAGACGTACAACAAATAAGTATATGCATCATCAACGTTGACATCGGTTCTTCGAGAGAACCGATGTCAATATATAACATTAACATCGATTTTACTACAAAACCGATGTCAACTTTCGTCATGCATACACTTTTTTTGTTGTAGTTCTTTGTGTTTAACATTGGTTATTTAGAAAACCGATGTTATCATATTTATGTTAACATCAGCTTTCAAAACCGATATTAACGATGATACATTCAACATCGTCACTTTCAACATCGGTTTTAGAGCCGATGTAGAATGCCCTAAATAACTGATGCTGAAAGTGTAATTTCTAATAGTGTTACCTCATTCAAAGGTGCTGCCAAGGTACTAAAATCCTTCACAAATCGTCTATAAAAACTTGCTAGGCCATGAAAACTTCTCACCTCAGTCACACTTTTAGGTGTAGGCCACTCTTGGATAGCCTTAACCTTTTCTTCATCAAATTGAACCCCTTTGGAACTCACTACAAAACCAAGAAACACAACATGGTCTTTTCAAAAAATACATTTTTCAAGGTTAGCATACAAATGTTCCTTCCTAAGCACACACAACACCGATTTTAAGTGTGCAACATGCAAATCAAGGGTTGTGCTATAAACAAGGATATCATCAAAGTACACCACCATAAATTTACCAATGAATTCTCTCAAAACATGGTCCATTAATCTCATGAAAGTGCTTGGTGCATTAGTCAAACCGAAAGGCATAACCAACCATTCATATAATCCATATTTAGTTTTGAAAGCGGTTTTCCATTCATATCCTTCTTTAATCCTTATTTGATTGTAACCACTTTTCAAATAAATTTTGGAAAAGAAACAAGCACCATGCAATTCATCGAGCAAATCATTAAGTCTAGGTATTGGATACCTATATTTAATGGTAATATTGTTTAAAGCTCTACAATCGGAGCACATCCTCCAAGAACCATCTTTTTTTTGGAACCAAAATTACCGGGACAGTACATGGACTCATGCTATCTCTTACCCATCCCTTACCAATGAGTTCCTCCACTTGTCTGTGGATCTCCTTGGTCTCTTGAGGGTTACTCCTATAAGCTGGCCTATTAGGAAAAGAAGCTCTCGGCACGAGATCAATTTGATGCTCAATTCCCCTCAATGGTGGCAACCTTCTTGGAACACTTGATGGAAACACCTCCTCAAATTCCTGCAAAAGAGTATTCACATTAGAAGGCAATTCAAAGTTTTCAAAAGTGTTAGTGGTCAAAACATAATTTTTGCAAATCAACAAGTATAGGGGCTATTTTGAATGAAACAACACTTTGACCTCTCCTTTTGTAGCTAGAAAATTCTCCCTCACTTCAAGTGTTTCACTCATCTTTTTCCTCTCTTGTGTTTCCCTCTTTTTGTCCTCACTTTTTGAACTCTCAAGTGTTTGGCTCTCTTTTTCTTTTTCTCTCTTTTCTTGAAGAATTTTGTCTCTCATTTTTCTTTGATCCTCACACACTTCTTGTGGACTCAATGGTTTGAAAACTATCTTTTTGCCTTGATACGTGAAAGAGATCTTGTTGGTGAAACCATCATGATTATCCCTCTTATCAAATTGCCATGGTCTCCCCAAGAGTAAGTGGCTGGCCTCCATAGGAACAACACCACAAAACACCTTATCATTGTACTTTCCAATGGAAATATCCAACTCCACTTGCTTCCTTACTTGCACCTCTCCATCCTCACTAAGCCATTGAAGCTTATACAACCTAGGATGTGGTTTTGTGACTAAATTCAATTTAGACACAAGTCTTGCACTTGCCACATTGGTACAACTCCCTCCAACAATGATCATCATGCAAACTTTGCCATTGATCAAACATCTAGTGTGGAAAATGTTTTCTCTTTGACTTTCCTCCATAGACTTCAATTGATGGTCAAGTAACCGCCTAATCATCAACAATTCTCCCTCCGGTGTTTTCTCCACTTCCTCCTCATCATCCTCACTCTCTTATCCCTTTTCAACTTCAGACTCACTAATGTATTCTCCGTCTCTAAGAATCATGGCTTTCTTGTTAGGGCACTCATATGCATAATGTCCCAAGCCTTGGCACCGAAAGCACTTCACATCCCGACTTTTTTTAGGATTGTTCTTGGAATTTTGGAGGATTTTTTTATGGTATAGGTGTTGCATTAGAGGTGGCAACCCCTTTACCCTTGTCCTTCCAACTAGAAGAACCATAATTAGTGGAACTCCTTTTGGTCACACCTTTCCTTTTCAATTTTTGCTCTACTCAGATTGTTTTGTGAAGCAAATCCTCCATTTCAACAAATTCCTGCAACTCAACAATATTACGGATATCACTATTTAAACCATTAAGAAATCTAGTCATAGTTACCTCTTCATCCTCTTCTATCTTGGCTTGAATCATGAGCACCTCCATTTCTTTATAGTATTCCTCAATGCCTTTGCTACCTTGGGACAACTTTTGAAGTTTGAATTTTAAGTCCCTAGTATAGCTTTCCAGCACATACCGCTTCCTCATGATCCGTTTCATCTCAACCCAAGTTTCCACCAAAGGCTCCTCATTTCTAGCTCTCTCCCTTTGCAATTTGTTCCACCACACAAGAGCATAATCTGAGAATTCCGCAACTGCTAGCTTCAATTTTTGGGCCTCCTCATAGGTGTTACATGAGAAGATATGCTCTATCTTGAGCTCCCACTCCAAATATGCCTCCGGATCACTTTTGCCTTTAAAGGGAGGAATGTTGAGCTTGACTCCTTCAATTCGGTTTGGCCTTGGACCACCACCATTTCCTCCTCTCCTTTCTTCCTCATGACGTTCACGATTCTCTAATCTCTCAATTCTTTCATACAACTCCTCGTTGTTCTCCCTTAATAGTCTTTGCATTTGAGCATTGAAAGCATCCAACAAGAATCTTTGTGCCCCATCAAATTGATGTTCACCACTACCTGACATATTTAAAATAAAAATAATAATAGTTATAAAGAAAATAGAACCTCACCACACTCAAGTGTATCTCTCAAATATGGCTTTTTTTTAAAATTTTGTACACTCTTGCCTTTTTCAACTCTAGAATTCTCCTTGAGTTCTAAAGCAATTCAAGATAAAGTTTACACAAAGTTCAACCACCAATTTGTGACAAGGAAAAGGCTTAGGGTTAGGCTAACAAAATCTTAGAACAAGGACGAAAAATTCCAGCAACTACACAATGGGATTTTTTTTAAGGAATTAAACTTCATAATTTGGTAATTCAAACCTTCTAACAACCAATTATATTACCTTCAAGAATTTTTGAAAGTTATTATAGCATGAACCATTCATCCCAAATAATTTTTTTAAAATAATTTTCTGTTTTTTTAATAAGAAATTAAAGGCCTAATTTTTGCAATGATTCAACCTCAATAAAAAAAATAGCATGAACAAGATAATATAAAATGGCAAGGAAGAAATTAGAAGGATGTTACCAAGAAATTTCAACCCAAGCACTCTTGAAAAACCCTTGAACCGGAGCTCTGATAACCAAAATGATGTAAGCCCATTTGCACAAGGGTTGAAGATGGATCTTCAAAGGTTTTTCTTTCTTTTTTTTTATAAAATTTATTGAATGAGAGAGAAAGTGATGAGTTTATGGAGGGTTAAATGTAAGGTATTTGGTTCAAAGTTTGAATGTGTTTGGATGGAAAATGAAGATGATAACAATGGTGTTCAAGTGGGATTAAAGAATGAAGGTTTTGAAAGATGAAGAAGGGGGTTGGAAGAATCACTTCTCCGGAATTGGTGTCACACACAAGGTGGTGTTCCTCGATAAACCAATTTCTTGAATCACTCAAGTAACTAAGGAGATTCACTCTCAAACTTTAGAAGGTGATTAAAAACTCAAATTCAAGGTCTATTTTTTTTATTAGAAAATGTGCAGCCTATAAATATGAATGACATCAAGTTGGTTACACAAGTGAAATGATCACCAATAATAACAATTGATTGTGTCATTAAACCTAATTAAAACTAGAATTGATATCAACAATTGATGGTGTCATTATACCTAATTAAAACTAGAATTGATATCAACAATTGATGGTGTCATTATACCTAATTAAAACTAGAATTAAGACACATAAACATATGGAAAATTGTGCAACTCCTTGGTTAGCCAAGAGGCAGCCACAATCCTAGAGTTTTCACCTTATTAAACCTTAATTTCTTTAAATTAAAACAAGCCCATAGATGGTACAAATCCCAAGAGAATTGACAGCCACTTTAACACAAGTTTGTGCCTTTATTTCAACTAACAAAATGCTAATAAAACCACTCAACAAAAGTGACACCCTCTACTCTTCTTGGAATATGGTGCAATTAACAATCTGAAGCTTCTCCACTTGAAGAGTTTCCTTGGCCTTCTATGTTCTAGCCCTTGCCATAGGTCCTCCAAGTCCTTCTAGTCCTTCTAAAGGTTCCTTGCCCTTATTCCTTGTCTTATCCTCATCACTTTGTCAGCATTGCAAACAAACGTTTCGGTGCACATGTGCATGCATCACACATCCGCATGCACTCGTGCTGTGAAGCCACACATGCGCATGCGACGTACACCCGCATGCGCTCATGCTGTGACAGCTCGAGCAGAGAAATGTCGAGTCAGTATGGCAGCACACGACACATGTTGCGGAGCGGCACGTGGAAACATAGTTGTGGTGCCCTGTTTTCTAGTCATATGTTTTGTTTGTGGTTCAGGTAATGGAAGTTTGAAGTTGGAGTGCTTTGCAATGGGATGATTTATTTTTGATGAAGAGAAGATGAGGGAAATTGAGGGTGTGAGTTTGTTTGTAAGTAACGTGAGTGGGGGGAAATTCCAGGGGGGACACATGTCAGTAAGTTGATGGTGTTTTGAAGTGTTTGGGTTATCTTGTGGTTAGTTCAAGTTGAAGAGGTTTTAGTTGGACGGGTTTGGTAGGACTTGGGTTTCTGCTTTTAACTCTTGGAATCATTCTTGCAATACAAAGTTATGAGAATCAATATACTTATCAGTTCTATAATGTTTTTATTTTCAATTTAGAATTACTAAACTCTTTAGTATTAATAAAAAAAATATGTACATTTATAAAATTAATTAACTTATTTAGTAATATATTATATATAATTATATTAAAACTGAGGAAGATAATTAGTTATATTTTCATTGAGAAAATGTTCAAAAAATATTACGTTTATTAAAATTTATTTTTATTTATTCTTGCTTATGTAACAATAGTAATATTAATATGAAATGTATAATTTAATATATATATATATATATATATATATATATATATATATATATATTGAATGTAAATTTACAGTTATTTAAATTTGAGTATTCATTTTTTATATTGTGAATTCTATGTAGAATATACTTCAATTTGGTGGGTTTATAATTAATAATTTTTAAATACTTAATATTGTAAAAATTAAAATCATATCATCAATGAATGAGATTTGTCATTATTATATTGTGTTTATATAAATAGTAATATAATATTTAATGTTATTATAATATATATATATATATATATATATATATATATATATATATTATAATAATAATAATAATAATAATAATAATAATAATAATAATAATAATATTTAAGAGTTTAATAAAATAAAATTCAAATATATTTTCATTTGAAAACTAACTATTGAAAAGAGAAAAAATAATAGTAGCTTGTTATTAAAATAAATATATTATTATTATTGTTATAAGTTTACAACATCTAGTATTTATAATTTGAATAAAATTAAATTAAAAATAAGTAGCATGTTATAAATTAAATTATAACTTATTTTAATTTTTATCCTTAATAACATAATATTGAGTGTTACTACTTAATATCAAAATTATAAAAATTAAAATTTAATTTTTAAAATTATATAATAAGTAGCTTGTTATTATTTAATATTAAAATTAATTTTGATTATCTATATTATATTAAATAGTATTAATGTAAACACAAGTTAAATAATGAGAACGGATAAGGAAGTCTCTCATCGTTTTCTATCAACAGCTAGGGAGGCACGACATTTAATCATCCTGAGAGCGTTTCAGAAACCAAAGGTCGCAATCATTGCGTCTTTATCAAAAAGGTGCAAAAATATTAAATGCGTCTGAAACTAAAAAGACCATTGTGAAGATGTCTTTTTGAGTGTCCACTGGGACTCGGAACTAGGAAACCTGAGAAGTAGACTAGGCCATCCCCGAGTCAACAAATGGGGAAATTTCCCCATTTGGGGTACTTTTATAAACTATTTCCCCAGTGGCAATGGTGATATTGGCATGCATAGGGAACCGCCGGTCAAATTGGCGAGTTTCACTAGGTAGGGGTTTCAGCTTTGTAGGGAATAGTGGTTTCAGCTTTGCAGGGATGTTTTCAGCTTTTGCAGGTATGGCAGGCGTGGGACAGGGAAATCACCACTCCTATGGGCGAGTTAGCCTAAACTGGAGTTGCCAATGGTATTGGCGAGTTAGGCGTGGGAGGTGCCACCACCATTGGCGATTTAGTGTGTATATATACTCCTACTTATGTTGCAGTTTCAGTGTGTGTTGCAGTTTTTCAAAAACTCTCAACTCAAAATTTCCTCCTTCTCACGTTTACATTTATTCTGCCATAAGCTTTCCAAATTTGGTGGTTCGGGTTTAATTTGTAGTCAAATAATTTGTAGCATCAATATTTTCAGTCAAGTAATTTTTTTCGAATGTGAAGTTTTGAATAGTTTTTTTAATTAAATTAGCTTTATATTTCATATGGTTGCTGGTGTGTGTTTAAAATAAAAGAAATTTGTACCATCATCTTTATTTGAAGAAAATATTTTGAGTCCGAGAATTTTATTTTGAATTTCAAGTTTTTATTATATTTTTAATTAGATTAGGTTGGTATTGATGCTTTGTTAGTGTGTTAAAAATTGATCAAGTGTGTACTTTTAAAAGTTTTTAAAACTAAAATTTTTTGTACCATCATATTTATTTGAAGTATTTTGAGTGTGGAATTTTTTTTGATATGAGGTTGTAGTAATATTTTTTTTAATTACATTAGGTTGATGTTAATGATTTGTAGGTATGTGGTAAAAATTTATGAGCGTTGAACTTCAATGGTATTTTAAATTTTAATATGAAATGTGTAGTATGTAATTAATATGTGTACTTTTAAAGTGTTGTTTAGTTCAGCGTTTTTAAATTTATACTTTTAAGTTTATGGCATCATTTTTATTTTAATGTATTTGTAGTAATTTTGTAATTATGTTTATTTATTTAGAAGTTATTATTGTTAACATTAATTATTTATAATACTAACTTTGGTTATGGTTTATTTTGCCTTTAAAATTAGTTCGTTGGAATCGTTTATATTTTTTAAGTGTCTACCATTATATTTATTTAAAGTTAATATTTTTTGTATAGAATAAAATTATAATGTCAAGTTCCAGTAAAGGGACTTTTTGTGATTTCATTTTATTATTTTGAATTTGTTATGATTAATTATTTAAAATATTATTTTTGAAGGTACATCATGAATTCGGTTATAACAGTATTATATTTCAATGGAAGGGTATATGAAGATAATGATGATGTAGTATTTGAAGGCAGTAAAAAAGAGATTCAGATTAAACGTGGAATTAGTTTCAATGCTTTGAAGAAAAAAATTGGAGATAAGGTAAAGTTAGAAAATAATGAAATTATTTGTGCTATAAGTTGTAGATTTTTAGTGTCTGGAAAATATGTTGCGTTACAAATTTGTGATGACGAAGATGTTGAAACCATGCTCGAAAGTTTTCAACAACAAGATCAAATGTCAGTTCTGGAGTTGTACATAGAAAAGGATGTGGCTGGTGGTTCTATGTTTCATTCTGCAAATTCACTTACATCATGTGGAAATAATTTATCTAATCATAAGGCGCAACCACCAAGAAATGTGAGCAATTCACATGGTGATGATGATGATGATTATCTTGTGTCTAACTCATACGTGGAAGAGTCTGTAGACGAAGATGATAGTATTGACGGTATATCTGATATAGACAATGAAATCACCGACATGATTCAACCTGTAAGAATTGTTCACCCAGCAGAAGGTATAATTTCCTCAAAAAAATAGGTGAATGCATTTATTATTTGACGCAATTATATTTAATTTGAATTATTTTATTTGGACTATTAGGTGTACAAGGAATTGAAAATCCATTTTGGAATGATGCTTTGCATTATAATAATATCAGCTGGAGTCATCCTGATGAGGAGGACATTTGTGGTTTGGAGATGCCATCTAGTTTTAATGTTGGCCAAGAATTATATGTTGGCATGGATTTTGATAGTAAAGATGCAATCAAGAATGCAGTCAAACAATATGTTATGAAGGTGCATCAAAGTTTCAAAGTGGTTGAAAGCAAATGGAACAAGTATGTCATTTGTTGCTTGAATAAAAATGCAGATTGTCCTTGCCCTTTCTATATGAGGGCAATTTTATCTAAAAAAACTGATTCATGGAAAGTCACTCAATGGAGTGGACCACACACATGTCTCAATATGACCATGACCCAAGATCACGAGAAGCTTGATTCAAATTTAATTGCCACTTGTGTAGTAGGTACGTATTTTATGTTCATATTATGTTATTATTTAGCGCTAATTGTCATTCTATTGACAGACATGATCAGAGAAGATTCATCAATAAAAGTTTCTTTGATTCAAGAGAGGATTAACAGTGAATTTGCGTACAAGGTGTCGTACAAAAAAACTTGGTTGGCGAAACAAAAAGCCATTGCAATAGAATATGGAGATTGGGAAGAGTCATATGCGAAACTGTCGTCGTGGCTAACACACAGCGTGGTCATGGTTTTTGGCAAACTTGCGTGAACACGTCACAGATAAAAATGGTATATGTCTGATATCTGATCGACACGCGAGTATAAAGTCCGCTGTGGCTAACGAAGCACTTGGTTGGCAACCTCCCCACAGTTATCATGTCTACTGCGTGCGACACATAGCAAGCAACTTCAATCGGAAATTCAATAATGCCAAACAAAAAGAAATGTTGAAGAAATTGGGTAAGATTTCATATTTGATTGTCACATTAATTTAAGTTTCATGTATACTTAAAATTGTTGTTCATAACTAATTTTATGCAGTCTACACTCCTTGCAAGCATGTTTTTTTATCAAAATTTAGAAAAATTTCGTCAACTGAGTCCAGCCATAAAAACATGGATTGATCACATTTCAAAGGAAAAATGGACGATAACTTATGATAGAGAAGGACGTCGATATGGCCACATGACAACCAACCTCTCAGAATGTATAAATAAGGTTTTCAAGGATTGTCGCAACATATCCATAACAGCGTTGGTCAAATCAACATACAGTAGGTGTCGAAAGTACTTTGTTGATCGTGCCCGCCAAGCCCAAAGACAATTAAATGAAGGACAAGTATATTGTTCAAAGCTTGTTAAAGATCTTAGAAAAAATCAAGAACAAGCTTGTTCGCACATCGTTCGCGTGTATGATATCCACTCCACAAGGTTTGAAGTAGAGGAGAGCTTCAACCCTACAACGCAACGTGGCGGACAAAAGTGGGCAGTTAACTTGAATGGTCATCATTGTTAATGCGGAAGGTATTCTTCGCTTCACTATCCATGTTCACACATTATTGCAGCTTGTGGTTACGTGAGCATGAACTACTACCAATATATAGATGTTGTTTACACAAATGAGCACATCTTAAAAGCATACTCCGCACAGTGGTGGCCTCTTGGGAATGAAGCGGCAATTCCTCCTTCTGATGATGCATGGACACTTATCCTTGACCCAACTACAATTCGTGTGAAAGGTCGGCCAAAATCAACAAGGATACGGAATGAGATGGATTGGCTCGAACCATCTGACCACCGAAAAAAAAGTAGTAGGTGCGGAGCAGAAGGGCACAATAGGCGTCGATGTCCAATGCAGTCTAACCGTGGGAGTAATTCATTTAATTGATTTATGTATGTTAGATGACAGACGCGTATTGGTTTAAGTTGTGTTCAATGTATTTACTTTGTGGTCTTCAATGAATGCGTGTGTTAGAAACATTACATATTTTGGTTTGTGTAGTTTAGTTATATGTTTAACATTACTTATTTTGGAATGTAACACTCTCTTAATCCCTTACCTATCAACCCTAACCCCTACACCTCAAACATCAAACCCTAACCCGTAAACCCTAAACCCTAAACCCTCAACTCTAAACCATAATCCCAAAATCATTCACCCTAACCCCCAAAATGTAAACCCTAAACACAAAAACCCTAAACCACGAATCCTAAACCCTACAACTAAAACCCTAAACCCTAACCATAAACTAGAAACCATAAACCCTAACCCCAACCCTAAACCCTCAAAGTAAACCATACACCCCAAACCCTAACACCTAAAACCATACAACCCTAAACTAGACACCCTAAACCCAAACCCTAACACCTAAAACCATACAACCCTAAACTAGACACCCTAAACCCAAACCCTAAAACCTTAAAGTAAACCCTAACACCTAAAATCCTAAACCCAAAACTAGAACCCCTAACCCTAACACCTAAAATCCTAAAATGATAAACCCCAAACTAGAAACCCTAACCCTAAGACCTAAACCCTAAAAGCCTAACACATAAAACCCTAAAACCCTAAACTAGAACCCTTCACCCTAACCCTAATACCCTAAAACCATAAACTAGAAACCCTACACCCTAACCCTAA
>NC_038255.2:5545419-5550350 GCF_000004515.6 Glycine max | reverse complement strand
TTAACTATGCCGTGCGTAGGTGCAGTGCAACCTCTAACCCTAACCCTTACACTAACCCTAAACCCTCAAAGTAAACCCTAAACCATACACCCTTAACCCTAACATGTAAACCCTAACCCTTAAAACATGAATTTTACACCCTACACCTAAAACCCTAAACCATAACATGTAACCCTAATCCCTAAACCAGATACAGTAACACTAACCCCAACCCTAAACCTAACCCTAACCCTAAAACCTCAACATAAACCCTAAACCTAAACCATAACATTAACCCAAAACCTAACTGTCAACCTCAAACCCTAACCCTAAAACTTCAAATCTATGCAACTTCTGATGATGAACCTTATAATTTGAGCAAATAGGTTGGTGGAAAAAGTCCAGACTGATGCATGAAATGAAATAAAATTACATTTAGAAGTTGAAATTGGTGTTCGTCGTTAGTTAGTACCATTACTTATTTTCATTTGTCTACTTTAGTTTTCTTTTAAAACTTTATTTATTATTTTAGTTTGATGCGCGACATAAAATGTATCCATAAGTAAGGCTTAATAAATTAGATACCATAAATTAAGTGTCAAATTCAAATTACAAACATACAACAACAACTTTAAGCAGAGACATTAAAATCATTCATTATTGTGTCGGTGATGGCGTGAGGATGTGCCACATGGTCGATCCCACCTTTTGGCTTCACGATTAGGATTTCTTCTTGCGCGCTGTCTCCGCCCTTCTTGCTCAGCCTCATCATAAAACTCGTAACGCAAATCAACACCTAATAAGTCACCCTTATCAAGTATTGCTCCGGGTACATTCCATTGTGGAGCTAATGGGGCATTAGGTGTTTCCATTGGGGCATCATGTTGCTGCGAAGGGGTCATGGTCGACCATGAAAAATGAGAATGTGTTTCCGCAACACCACCAAACGAATGTTCGCTTGCAGACATATCAGTGTCATGACCTTCGAAAGGATATTGATACATCTGCGAAGGATACTGAGAAAATGTTGGTGGTGTGTAATACATTCCATGGCCACGCTGCTCTATTTGTTAGGAAAAATCTTCCGCTTCAACAACCTCCCTTCGTCTGTCAAAACCTCGAGTTTCAACACTTGACTGAAGCATGTGAAACTGTTGTGGGGGAAATCGACGCTCTGATGCTGGACCATATGCCACAGGCTCAGTGATCCTCTCTTGCTCTTCGGATAAAATCGTTTTCTTCTCCACATAAGGCACGAGATCATCAACTGTCCATGTGTTCCTCCCTTATGGTGACATCATATACTGCAATGTCTCCGCAACTTCACCCTGCAATTATTAGGGTCAACAAATTAATGTCGATGCTTTAAATAATAAATTGAAGTTAAATATTTAAAAAGAAATAAATACCAATGTAGCTGTGTTTGCATTGTTTGGGTCGACAAACATCTTTGTTTTTCGCCTATACCAGACCATGTAATCGGAGTTAAAAATCAATAGGCCCTCCTGTCGAGGATAAACGTCGACCCTAAACTCAGCTCGATTGTTCTACTCACTGATCATTGGGGCCAACAGTTGGAACCAATTTTCATCTTGTTTGCCTTTCAGGGTTAGCCCATGGATATTCAGTGGTTGCGAAGGAGACTCCGGAATAGGTTGTTGCATTCCAAATTGTCACAACACTCTATCGGGTTGGTGCCACTCTACAACATGGAAACAAATGAGTGGCACCACTGCACACCACGCTACACTACCAACCAAACAAATGGGAGGCAACGCCGACATAACAGTTGTTGTGTAAGGCTCCCACAGAAACTGTATACAATTACACAGTTGTTAATTTTGAGTTAAACATGACATTTTATTTATTATTTAACGAATATATAACGATCTTCTTACCTCATGTCATTTCATGATATCCAATCTGCGACGAAAAACTATGAGATCATCATTGCCAATATGCTGGTTTCCACGTTGCAGCCACCTACAAAAAAAATATAAAATAATTAGTGGCGACGCATTACATTATTGATTATTTTCAAATGAAATCTTATTTTTAAAACAACTAACCTATGTCCGAGTGGTTTATTTTCTATTACAGGAAGAGTCCTCTTTGGAGGCAAAGTCGTGCACCGTTCCTATGCCCACATTTGAATTAAGATGCACATATCTCCGATTGATTTAATTTTGTAATCGGTGGCGCTGCACATCTCTCTATATAAATAAGCAAGCACGGCAGGTCCCCATGCATACATGCTGCATTGTTCAAAGTCACGTAAAAATTGGAGGTACCTTAGGGAAACTTTACTGCTGCTTTTGTCAACAAAAAGAACACCTCCTATGAATCTGAGGATCCATGCACGGGTAAACCTTTGTAGTTGTTCTACGTTACCATCATGGATATTTATTTGTGAAAAATGGTGAGCTAGCCAACTTAATTTGACCACACTGCCTTGAAGTTCACCTTCCTGTGGTCTGACTCCCAACAATTCTTCACACAATTCAGCCCAATCAAGATTAGTCTGATCAATTAATGGTGCCCCATCAACACGCAGACCTAATAATACAGAGACGTCTTGAAGAATAATCGTACACTCTTCACATCTCATGTGAAACGTATGTGTTTCAGGCTTCCATCTTTCAATCAAGGCTGTAATTAATGACGAATTTATTTTTAGGTACCCCATCGTCATTATCCAATAAAATCCAGATTGTCGAAGCAGAGGAATAATTTCCTCTGGTATTTCTTCTTGTCCTTGATAGATGGGGACAGCTCGTCTGATGTGTAAATTTCTGTCTAGTTCTCCATTCCAAACATGTTCTGAAACATGCTTGCATCCATAAAACGTCTCCATCTATTGGACCAGACTTAATTTGTATACTAGATGAACATGACGACGAAGATGCCATTGATATTGTAAAATAAAATATAATACAAAAAATTGACAACAAAAATTTTACATTAAAAAAATTAACTACACATACAAAAAATCAATTAAATATGCATACCACATAATTAAAATCTGAATAAATAACAAAATACATCAATTTGAACAAGTAACAAAATTAAAAATAACAATACATACACAAATTTAAATAAATGCCCTAAAATACTCTACAAATAACAAAATTAAAAATTAAATACCTACAAAAATTTAAATAAATGACCAAATTAAAATACATAACAAAATTAAAAATT
Source organism: Glycine max (assembly GCF_000004515.6). Classification (NCBI taxonomy): domain Eukaryota; kingdom Viridiplantae; phylum Streptophyta; class Magnoliopsida; order Fabales; family Fabaceae; genus Glycine; species Glycine max. The sequence continues at coordinate 5,547,173 of NC_038255.2, read as the reverse complement.
TAAACATGTACATAAATTTAACACACAAAAACTTAAAATACTACCTAAAATACTCTACAAATAACAAAATTAAAAATTAAATACCTACATAAATTTAAATAAATGACAAAACTAAAATACATAACACAAAATTAAAAATTTAAACACGTACATAAATTTAACACAACAAAACTTAAAATACTACCTAAAATACTCTACAAATAACAAAATTAAAAATTATATACCTACACAAATTTAAATAAACGACAATTAAAATACATAACAAAATTAAAAATTTAAACACGTATATAAATTTAATACAAAAAACTTAAAATACTACCTAAAATACTCTACAAATAAAAAAATTAAAAATTAAATAGCTACATAAATTTAAATAAATGACCAAATTAAAATACATAACACAAAATTAAAAATTTAAACACGTACATAAATTTAACACAAAAAAAATTAAAATATTACCTAAAATACTCTACAAATAACAAAAATTAAAATTAAAATACCTACACAAATTTAAATAAATGACCAAATTAAAATACATAACAAAATTAAAAATTTAAACATGTACAATAATTTAACACAAAAAAACTTAAAATACTCTACAAATAACAAAATTAAAAATAAACATACCAACATAAATTTAAATAAATGACCAAATTAAAATACGTACATAACAAAATTATAAAATAAAACACATACATAAATTTAACACAACAAAACTTAATTTACTAACTAAAATACTCTATAAATAACAAAATTAAATATTAAAATACCTACATAAATTTAAATAAATGACCATATTTTTTTTCCAATTATTAAAATTTAAATTAAATAACATATATTATACACAAGAAAATGGTAATAAATCAAAAAATTACTATGGAATAAAAAATTTAAACAATGTATAAATATAAAATTAATAAAGTATCATATATTTCAATAAAAACTATAAATAAGTAAACTAAATAATATTCACATTCTAACTAAACCTAAAATATCATATACATAATACAAATAATATCATACAAACCTAATAAATCTAAACCAAATAATAATAACATAACAACTAAAATTAATGTGCAAATAATTTTATCACAAATAATAACATACAAATTTAAAAAATCTTAACAAAATCATATTAATAAATCAACTACAACTAACGTACAAATAATAATATACCAACTCAAATTTGTAACATATACATATAGCACAAATAATATTAATATTTCAACGTTACTTAAAATTTAAAAGTTCCACCTAACATCAACAAACGTAGCATATGATATATAAAATAATTAATACCACACTAATTTACAAAATTTTTAAAAAATAATATTATCAAATTAACTAAAACTAACCTAACATATATATATAACACAACTAATAACATACAATTTAAAAAACCTAACTTAAATAATATTAACATATCAACTAAAGTTACCAAGTTAAGAAACACTTACCAACAGAGAAACCACGTAATAGGAAGAACAAAACACTGTCCTACAAACATAAACAAACCTAATGTAAATAATTTTCATATATCAACTACAATTAAGTTAACATATATATATATATATATATATATATATATATATATATATATATATATATATATATATATATATATATATATATATATATATATATATATATATATATATATGGGGTGGGGGGGGGTTTTAGTGGAAAAGAGAGAGCGTGTAAAAAACTATCCCCCGTGTGGTGGGTGGGGTCACTATCTAAAAAAAAAAAAAAAA
>NC_038255.2:5516941-5545319 GCF_000004515.6 Glycine max | reverse complement strand
ACTGGCGGTTCCCTATGCATGGAGTATCGCCATTGCGACTTGTGATTCTTTCATGGAGAGCAAACTCGCTAGTCACCAGTTCCACTGGCGGTTTGCGTGGTGCATGCATGCAAAACACGTAAAAAACAGCCCCCTCCTGGAAAAATTTTAAAAAGGACCCCATCTGGGGAAATAGTTTATAAAAGTGCCCCATCTGGGGAAATTTGCCCAACAAATGCATCACTTGGATTACGTTTGAAAAAATTCCAGAAAAATATTTTTTGTTTTTAAAGCTCTTGCAGCCAACTTGAGGAGTTGGCCACGGTCTACTCAGACTCAATACTATCCCGGAGATTTACACTAATAAATTACGACTAATTGTATAAGAGACCTTATATTATATTTTAATTTAAAATTTAAATTTGTAAATTTTTTTCTCACTTATCATTTATTTAATGTTTAACTTTTTTACTTTTACTCTAAGACTTTACCTAATAGACTCTTATATCCTAATATAACTTAATCATATTCTCGACAAAAGCACCAGTTTGGGGTCCTTTTTCAAATATTTACCAAAAAGAAACTGTTTTTAAACTATTTACCGAAGGGTCTATTTTATTTACATTGCGCCAAAGGCAGGGGTGCAATTCAACGGGGAGCTGACATGTGGCATTGAGCTGTTGTGCTTAAAGCTTTGCGCAATGGGTTGCTATAGATGCAGTGGCGCAACCACTTTTGGACAGGCTATGTCAGCGTGTGTAGTGTTGGCTGCCGGTGTTGATTGCTTTCGGCAGCGTGTGACCAGCTGAAAAAGTATTGTGCCATGTCAGTTGGAGCAACCCTTTGCTCAAATTACCTAAGTACAACGTATTGCATCATTACTACCGGCGCAATACATGCCTATATAAACCCTCGTTTCCCTCCCATCTAGACACACTTTCTGGTACATTTTCGCATCTCTCCAAATTTCTTTCTACCTATATTACAGCTTTGTTGATATTTCTTCTGTGGGTGAAAATCAGTAATATATTTATTAATTTGTATTATTTTTTTATGTTATTATTGTTAATGAAAATTATTTCTTCTGTAGGTTTTATTATAAAAAGTTATTTGATTATTGTTCTGGTTTGTTTGAATGGAAGAATATTTGAAAGTGACGACGACATCAGATTTAAAGGCTCTAAAAGGGCTATTCAAATTAAACGTGGTGTAACTTTTGATAGGTTAAAAAAAAGAATTCGTGATAAGGTAAAATTAGATAAAAATGAAAGTATATCTACTATGACTTGTCGATTTTTAGTTGCAGGTAAATATATTGCATTGCAAATTTGTGACGATGAAGATGTTGAAACAATGATTGAAAGTTTTCAACAACAACAAGAAATGGGTGTCATTGAATTGTGCGTTGAAGTAAATGTTGTCGGTGCTTCTATGTTGAATGTGACAAATTCGCTATTATCATGTGGGAATAATATAGTTGGCAATGAATTAAAAGTTCAAAGATTTACAATAAATTTAGATGAAGATTCTGACGATGATGATTACATGATATCTAATTCATATGTTGAGGACTCGTTGGATGAGGAGGAAGATATTGATGATATATCTGACGTAGATGAAGAAGGTATATTTAATTAAATAATATTGTAATCTTATAATATTTTAATCTTATAATATGTTTTCGTAAATAGTATACAAAAGAGGCCCGTATTGGTATATAGTTATAAACCAGTAATGGACATTAAATAGCACTAAAAGAGGCCTATTTTCATAAATACTTTTGAGAAAAAACTATATATTAAGATTTATTTGCAGGTGGAAGTGAGACTGCATTTTGGGAATTTTCTTCTAATTATAGTAACATTAATTGGAGTCATCCCGATAAAGAAGATATTCATGGTTTCGATATGGGATCAACCTTCAATATTGGCCAAGAATTATTTGTTAACATGGAATTTGAAAGCAAAAATGCAGTAAACAAATGCACTGCAACAGTATGTTATGAAGGTGCACCAAACTTTTAAAGTTATTGAATCAAAATCACAAAAATATGTTGTGTGCTGCGTAAATCGAAATGATGACGTCTCATGCCCTTTTTATATGAGGGCAATTGCATCTAAAAAAATTAATACATGGAAAGTTACATAGTGGGGAGGGGAGACCAGTGTTTGAATATAAGTATAACACAAGACCATGACAAACTTGATTCTGATTTGATTGCTACGTGTGTAGTAGGTATGATTTTAACTATTCTAATTATTCATGTTTGTTTATCATTTATTTGGTTTATGTTGATAATTAATTTTTGTTATAATTATTTTCATAGGGATGATTAAAGAAGATCCATCATTGAAAATTTCTTTGATTCAAGAAAGGATCAGTGGTATGTTTAACTATAAAATTTCATACAGAAAGGCCTGGAAGGCTAAACAAAAGGCCATTATGTTGAATATGGTGATTGGGATGAATCTTATGGCCAACTTTCATCATGGCTGAAGCACATGCAAAATCATTGTCCAGAATCGTATTATCAAATATGTGACGATGATTTTATAGTTGGCAATACGGTGAGTCGTGAATACTGTCAGTTCCATCGAGTATTTTGGACTTTCAATCAATGTAAAGAGGCTTTCAAGTATTGCAAGCCAATCATACAAGTTGAAGATACACTCTTGTATGGAAAATATCGTGGGACGCTGTTAATGGCAACAACACAAGATGAAAATAGTCATGTTCTTCCGCTCACATTTGCTGTGGTTGAGGGAGAAACATTAACAACATGGTCATGAATTTTGGCACACTTGCGTGAACATGTCATAGATAAAGATGATATATGTCTCATTTCTAATCGTCATGCAAGTATAAAGTCAGTTGTTGTTAATGAAGCACTTGGATGACAACCTCTCCATGCTTATCATGTTTACTGCGTGCAACATATCGCAACCAATTTCAACCAAAAGTTCAAGAATGAGAAACAAAAAACAAATGTTGAAAAATTAGGTAAGATTTTACTTATAATATATCTTATATTTTATGATAATTTTACTGAAATTGGTAATTGGTAATGTGCAGGATACACTCCTTGCAAGCATATATTTGATAGGAATTTTGATAAATTTTATGATTTGAGTCCTGCCATAAAAACATGGATCGACAAGATTTCAAAAGAAAAATGGACCATGGCATATGACAGAGGAGGGCGTAGGTACGGTCATATGACAAATAATCTATCTGAATGTGTAAATAAAGTTTTTACAGGTTGCCGCAACACATCAATAACTGCCCTTGTGAAGTCAACATACAATAGATGTTGACAGTATTTTGTAGACCGCGGTTGTGAAGCTCGAAGAGAATTACAAAGCGGTCAGATTTATTGCTCGAAGGTTATGAAAGAGATTCAGAAAAATCAAGAAAAAGCTTGTTCTCACATTGTCTGCATTTATGATATTCAGAGAACAATGTTTGAAGTTGAGGAGGCTTATGATCCTATGTCTCAACGAGGTGGACAAAAGTGGTCAATTAACTTAAACGACCGTTACTGCCAATATGGTCAATTTAGTACTTACCATTATTCGTGTTCCTATATTATCGCTGCGTGTGGTGTTGTCAGCATCAACTTCTATCAATTCATAGATGTTGTATACACAAATGATCACATCTTACGTGCTTACTCTCCACCATGGTGGCCCCTGGGGAACGAGGATGCGATTCCTCCATCTAATGTGTCATGGACATTTGTGCCAAATCCAAGTTTTATTCGTATGAAAGGAAGGCCAAGATCAACATGGTTAAGGAATGAGATAGATTGGAGGGAATCGTCTCAAACTCGTCAAAAATGTGGTAGATGTGGTGTACAAGGACACAACCGATGCAATTATCCTTTACAATCTAATCAGGGCAGTTGTTAATGTCATGGTCTACATGTGATTAGTTATCATTGTCCGATTCAATTCATGATTTTTATTGATGTTGTTTGCTCAATTTTGTTACGCACATCTTCTAATTAATTCAAAAAATTTAAAATAAAACTAATTAATCATCATCATCATCATGTGTGCTATGGCGGGAGGACGTCCCACATGGTCACTCCCATCTCCGAGCTTGGCGATCTGGATTCCTTCTCCTATCGCCCCTCCTTTCATCAGCCTTAGCAGAAAATTCATTACCTGAATCTACCCCTAATAAATCAGTAATGTTAGGAATGTTTCCCGACACACTCCATGGAGGGCCCATTGGGGCGTTAGGCATTGATATCTGACAACCATGTGCAAATGAAAGGGTTCCCGCAGGAGAAGGAGACCCAAATAAGTCAACCGTAACATATCCTGGTTGTAGCGGAGGTTACGTTCCCATGAAATATGCATCTACATATAACAATATATAACATAATAAATAAATAGTAAATTAAATAAAATACAATATTAATGGACATTATAAGTTAAATTAACACAAAAATTGTATCTGATGAAGTTCCACTTTGATATGGGTACGTATACAAGGGCGACATTTGAGACGACTCTTGGGTGAACTGATCAGGTGTGTAATACATTCCATGTTGCCGCTCTGACATCGCAGGAATAACATGTGCTTATGCATCCACACTTTCCCTACGTCACCCTAAACCTTGGGTCTCCACACTTCTACCCAACATGTCAAATTGTTGACGTTCAAATTGTGGAACCGAAGGAGGAGCTTCTTCGTGTGCCTCAATAATTTTATCCTTTTCCTCAGCTAAAAGAGTCATCTTATCAAGGCACGGTGCCAGATCGTCCAAATTTGACACCCTTCTCCCATATGGGGACAACATGAACTACATTATTTCTATAATTTCACCCTGCATATAAATTCTTATTAAATAATACATATATTTAGAAAATGTATGTAAATAATAACCACTTTTTAGAATATTAAAATAAATAAGTAAGACCTACAATAATTAATAAATACCATTAGTCCTCTTCTTGCATGTTGTCAGTTGATATACAATTTGGTTTTACACTTAAACCAGTTCATATACTCAAAATTCACACTGAGGGGCCCAACTTGTGGTGGCGTTTCTTGAAACTGTCTTTCATAGCGACTATTCCATTGATTAAGCGCTGGCTGCAATAGTCACCTCTAGTTATGTCCACTTTTTCCTTTTAGTGTTAGGCCATGTATACTGCTAGGTTGCAATAGAGGGCCATGTATAGGTTGTTGCAGTCCAAATTGCCTCATGACTCTATCTGGCTGATGCCATTCAACAACATTGAAACAAATCATTGTCACTACACATCTCAAGATTACAGACCCAACAAACATAAATGACTCAACAACGCTTGAACTTCTTCGGAGTAAGGGACCCACAAAAACTACAAGGAAATTTAAAAATTTGTTAAATAATTACAAATAATAACATTGTTCATTTGAAAAATATATACTTAGTTACCTCACCCCTTTTCATGGTGTCTAATTTAAAACGACGGTGTTCCACACTATCGCTGGCCATATGAGGATTTCTATTTTGTAACCATCTGTATAATAATTATGCACAATAAATAATAATGTGTTACATACAATAATAATTAAAATTATAAATGAAGACCATAATTTAAAAATTGTGTACCTATAGCCAAGTGGATTGTTTTGTTGTTGTGGAGGCACAATCGATGGGACTAATTTAGGGCATCCTTCACATGCCCACAATTGAATTAAGAGAACGTAAACGCCAATAGATTGCACATTATAATCTGTTGCGTTACACATCTCTCTGTATAAATAACTCAATGTAGCAACTCCCCACGCATAAGTACTGCACTCTTTAAAAGCTACCAGAAATTGCAAATATCTCATGGAGACTCTTTTACTACTTTTATCCACCAACAAGACACCTCCAGTAAATCTCAAAATCCAAGCACGTGCAAACATTTTGAGGTGCTCTTCGTCATCCACATAGTCCTGGATATTTTCAAACTCTGAAGCCAACCAGCTTAATTTCAATGTGTTTTCGTCAGCCAATTCATTAGCATTTGGCCTGACTCCAAGGTATTTATTGTTCACACATATCAATCCCATCAATATTTGTGCTACCAATTAAAGGATTGCCATCCACAAGAAGACCTAGCAACACAGACACATCTTATAGTGTGATGGTGACCTCCCCACACGTCAAATGAAAGGTGTGTGTCTTTGGCCTCCACCTCTCAACAAAGGCATTTACAATTCCTCCATTGATTTTGATTCTACACAATTTTATTGCTGTGTATAATCCAGACTGCTATAACAGAGGAATAATTTCTGCCGGTGATTGTTCTATACCCTGATAAGTTGGAATCGCTCGCCTCATTCTTAATTTTCTATCTGCATCCTCATTCCAAATATGTTGGGACACATGTTGCTTTTGCATCCACAACACATCCTTTTCATGTAGTCCACATACCACATCAAAATTGAATGAAGAGGATGATGAACTTGCCATATCAAATACACTGCATATTACAAACATAATTAAATTTATTCAAAACCTTATTAATAACAACAAATATCACAAACAATTTAAAAATTCCATTTACGATCTCACATATAATAATTAAGTTACATGACAGTTTAAAAAAAAATCACAATATCATATATTACAAAAAAATTGTAAAAAGCTAATATTCCAAATAAATTTCTAAACCAAAATCATAATTATTTTAAAACATATAAGTGCCATTTAATGTCATTAAATGTACTCATTAAATATTTTAAATATAAACATAATATCACATATTTTAATACATGTAAGTGTCATTAGCAATAATAAAAAATATGAAATAAAATTATTGTGAGAGAGAACAAACTACAAAGAGAGAGAGAGCAAGTTGGGATGGAAGGGAGCAACAAAATACTTACAGGAAGAAGCAAGTTGTTGGAAGGGGGGGTGTTTGCTGCAAGTGAGGAAAGTGAGGGAACAACATGTATTTTCAATTTATAAGCAGGAGAAGAAGTAAGGAGTATTGTGCCATGAGGGTTGGCGCAACACCCTCACGTGCGTACTTGCGCCACTGTGCCTGTGCAGCACTTGTGCCCTACACCATGTGCCTATGCTGACCAAAAGTGGTTGCGTCACTGCAGCTGTAACAACCTATTAGGCAAAATTTTTGGCACAACAGCTCAATATTACATGTCAGCTTCCAGTTAAATTGCGTCCCTGTCTTTGGCGCCATCCAAATAAAAACACATTCCTCGGTAAATAGTTTGAAAACAAACTCCTTCTAGTAAATAGTTTGGAAAAGGAACCCAAACCAGTGCTTTTGTCCATATTCTCCCATATAACAATATGAATAAATCTCTGGCCTGTATCAAAGTCTCGGCCACTATCTAACTAACTGTAAATACCTCACTAATTTAAGGTGTCTCCACAAAATCCTCAACAATATATATATATATATATATATATATATATATATATATATATATATATATATATATATATATATATATATATATATATATATATATATATATATATATATATCCCTCAACATTGTCCTCTTACGTAACTAGATTATGTCAACAGTAACATACTCAGTGTGAGCCCGCAAGCATCATAAATTCCCGTGTTTCATACTTGTGTGATTTACATTGACGGGTAGTTTTGATTCTCATACAACTTTGTATTGCAAGAATGATTCTCATTCCACTGAACTGATATGGAACCAAACTCAATTTTTTTCTCCGATAAATAATAATTCAGTTCAGTTATTAAGAACTGATTTTAAAGTTCAATTCAGTTTGGGAGTAAAACTAAACTGAACTGAAATATAACCACCCCTAGGGAGCTATGCATTTTGCCCATGCGCCTTTATGCTCAGTTCTGTCCGAGGGAGAGTAGGTAATGCTTTCTATTCTAGTTAAAATGTGTATTGATCAATTCTCATTTCTTTTATTTTCTTTTTAAAAATTAAAATTAAAATGTGTATTGTTTCGATTCATTCTTCTTGTATTGATGTGGTTCTCCTAACGATTCAGTCTTCCTTTTTTTTTATTCTGATTACTAATCATTCTTCTTGTTTCCTTTCTTGTTTTGGTTCATTCTCTTGTATTGATATGGATCATTCTTCTATTTTGTTTATTTCTGGTTCTTTAAAATTACGACGTATGGTTGGTGGTCATGACAATTCCTTATCTCGAAGCACTGAACCACATTGCTCTGATAATGATTCTTCTATTTATGTTCGGATTCATCATGTATTGGTATTGTGGAAGTGGAGAGGTTGACCTAAGAGAAATAGAGCATGTCACTCCAACGAATCTTGAATATTAATTGAGGAAAATGAATAATTTTTTTTTGAGTTAATATTTTCTTAATTTTCTTCTACTAGTAGATCTTATATCTAGTTTTACACATAAATTAATAATAAATATTTTGTTAGACTTATTATTTATCTAATAATTATTTATTAGAAGTTTAAATAATTGTGTAGAAAAAAAACTTGGCTCCCTTTTGATACACTCCTGGGTCCCTCGGGAATGTTTTTATAATGAGGTATTAAAACAATAGGGGACTTAGACATTGATGGAGAAAGATAATGTTACGAGTAGCACAAAAGGCCCATGCGTGACCGTACGTGAAGGGAAGGAGCGCACTACTAGGATTGTATGGTAGCTTCTAGAATAGGGAATATTTTGCCTTGCTGCTAGTGATGTATTCTGCGTTTGTGTAATTCTGTTGGTGTTGTGGGGACCATGTCCCCTATCTTTATAGCTATAAATATACATCATGTAATAAGCGCTTACCATTAGGAAATATCAAAGAAAGCTCTTCCCTTAGTTTTCTCTTCTCTCTCCCTCTCTCTCTCTTCCTCTCAGAGGTGCTGGACCTCGAATCCAGCAGGCTTACGAGCCTAACATTGGTGCTTTCGTTGAGAGCCCATGGCAGCCTTCCATGGCTGCCATACTCATCTCCACGCACCTTCATTGCCGCACACCCTTCATCCCTTTGTACACCCAGCTCAATCCCTTGGGATTGATTTTGAGAGTACCCGCCAATGGTTGATGAGTTTGTTCGATCCCGAGAGAACCCCTCCTTCATTTCAGCAACCACCACACCAAGCTTCCATGGCTGCTGTCCATGGCTACTACTCGTCGGATGGAGCTCCTACGACCGCCTTCAATGGCTGCCACTCACCATATGCCACTTCCATGACTGCCTACCACCACCCACACAACTCTTCATCAGCCACCGAGGACAGCCTTGAGGTGGCCTTGGCCAAACTTGATGCCGTTACACACCGCCTCGACGCCCAACTGGATGCCCTTCTCCTCCGACTGCCCCGACGACCCGGACCTTTGCCGCGGCCTCTGCTGCCACCTCCGCTATTTCCGACGCCTCCGCCGACCCTTCTGTCGTTGCCTCCGCCACTCAAGGCAACTCAGTCACCCATGCTCACCGCACCCACCACATCTTCTTCATCGATGAACAGCCACCACGTCGACGACGAAGTTCCCAGCAACATCACGAAGTAACTTGTTCCTCTAGGTATGCCGGAGTTGTCGTCGGAGGTGCCCGCTCTGTCGATACCACTCGATGCGGCACAAGCAATATGGTGGTCGCCGCGACCCGTATCGGCACTAACGGTCTCGTCCTTGCTGCCCCCTCTGGTGACGAATCACGTGGCGGCGCCAAGGGTTTTGCAGAAGGTGTTCCACACTGTCCGCCACCACTACTGCCACAACTACTACAACACGGCCCCCTACGGCAGCGTCATCTTGCACCGAGACGCCACAGACCGGTTCTGCCTCCGCGCCACTACTAGACATTCACTCATTCCTACGCCCATCCTAATTTGGGATCCAAGTTCATTCCTCCTACAACCAACACCTTGAGGGCAAGGTGTTTTTGAAGGGCATGGGAATGTTACGAGTAGCACAGAAGGCCCATGCGTGACCGTACGTGAAGGGAAGCAGCGCACTACTAGGATCGTATGGTAGCTTCTAGAATAGGGAATATTTTGCCTTGCTGCTAGTGATGTATTCTGCGTTTGTGTAATTCTGTTGGTGTTGTGGGGACCATGTCCCCTATCCTTATAGCTATAAATATACATCATGTAATAAGCGCTTACCATTAGGAAATATCAAAGAAAGCTCTTCCTAAGAAAGTCTGACAAAGGGTGGGGTAGTGCCTTTGTTCGAGGCAAGGCTCCTCCTAAGAAAGTCTGATACTAATTCTAAGCTTTTCTGCATGCCTTTTATTCATTCATGCAACTCTTATATACTACAACTATTTACATGCATAACTAACTCAACAAACTAATGGTATTAACAACTTGTTGGTAACTATCCCAACAGAATTAACTAACTATTTACTATGCTTTCTTGGCTGCAATGGCTTCTTCCTAACATTCCCCACCCCATCAAAAACACCTTGTCCTCAAGGTGTTGGGTAATGAAAAAAATGGAAATAGGGAAATTCGCAGCAAAAGTCCCATCGGGATAAAAAAAAAATGAGAGCATTCTTTGCACCAAAGTTGATGGTCTTTTTGTGGAGTCCATTAGCAATGGCAGCCAACATTCCATTTCTACCTCTAAGAAACTCCTCCACCAGAGGTTTCAACATTCTCTTGTACACTTGAAACTGAGATGAGTCGGACGAGAAAACGCGCGAGAAGCCTCCATAAGTTTCTGGTGTTTGTGCTGTGGACAAAACGTCTTCGTTTGGGAATGGTGCGATCTTGGGAAAGTGGAAGCTTTGCGACATCGTTTGGGGAGTAAGGCGAGCTCTCCGGGGAACGGTGATTGTGCCGGGGCACCGTGGTGAGGTGTTCGGACCCATTGTGTGGTGATGTTCCAGCAGTGTCGTTGGCACTGTGGAATCCATGGAAGGCGGCATGGTTTACAGAGCTGTGGTACTAAACAAGCTTAATAGACGGTGCCGAGTACTTGTGTGACACCCTCTACCACTCACATATATACTAATAAGGAATAAAAAAAATTCAAATATTAATTAAAAGTATTTTTAAAACATTTTTTTTAAACAAGTCTTTCAAAGGGGAAAAAGGCTCACATTCATTTTCTTCTACATCATATTCAAACTTGTCCAAATAAATAATAAAGTATTCTCGACTCAACAAGGTCTTCATACAATTAATATAGAACCTATATCCTAATGTCACATCCTATCAGAGCGTTGTGTTCCCGTGTCCTCTAGCATGAGGTTCTTCATAGTCATCCACCTATTCATCTGCTCCCCCGAACACAAAGTTCAAGATCATCACAGGATCCAAACACAAACAGCAAACCGGGAGTGAGTTATCACATTGCTAACTACTAGAGAGAAACAACACAACATATAGTAGCCAAATACAATTTACTTAGCATATCTCACATTATTTCATCACTTTGTCATTCATCAATCACACTTTTCATCCATCAATTACACCTTTCAGTCATCAATCACTATACACAGAAATCACACACTCTGATCAAGACATAATAACACATCAATTTCATAATAAACAATTAGCAAGCGTATGCGACAGTTATGCTAAGACTCAAGCCTATATGCAATGTGGTACCATGTCAGTGAAAAACCACCCTGGGGCGCTTAGGAGTACATAACAAGACACACCACACAATGGGTTTGTCAGGTCACTCTCACTAAGTAAGATCATAGGGAGACCAGTCAGGGTCACGATGTTTTGCGAGAATGCTCCAACCATATGAGATCAGCATAGGCTTAAAGGAGCACTCAAACCCGGTGACCCCCAAGGCCTACACTCCGAAGAGTCCGTCAGGGCCTCTCCCTCCTGATTCAGGTCCAACCCCTAAAATAATTTTTGCATGCAGACACTGCTCATGAATTATACAATACCCACGACCTTACACTCGTGTTTTAAACACGTTCAACACAATCGCACTATGATTTAACACTGGCTCCTAAATAGGAAACCTACATTTTCTCTTTAACACTGCGCATCAACGCTTTTCTCAAGATAACACTGGTCGGGTTATTGTACAATTCATAGCTTACAACACAAGTAATTTCACATCAAGTGTTAACTACACACTTATCCACAACTAGAACTCATTCACAATTTCACTTCTCATAGTGTGACAATCCACCATCACATGTTTACACGTATCTCACAAATTAGCACATGTTCAACTTTACACTTATACTCAATCTCAATAACAATATTATAATCTCAAAGCAACATATTCTTCTACAATTCATCACATACTCACAATTTGAATCATCATTTCATATCCTCAATATAACAATTTATATAACACACTATCACAACATTAGGACTAAAACCCCTTAACTAATATTACACAATTATATCAAAATCATAGGTCGAAATATACAAATATCAAGAGCACATTTATCAAGCAATTTTCATTAGGACATCAATATTTTATTTATAATCATAAAGGAAAAATTGCAATTTAATAAACATCTCAAAATAAAACCCCAATTTAATCCTCTAAGGATCCCTGCACATGTTCTCACTAATCCTCAACTGTGAATAACTCATCCCTTACCGACGGAGAAGAGATTGAAACCTCCACTTGTGCTGTCTTCATGCGATTCCTTTTTCTCCCTCCACGAATATTATCTCGCAAATCCCAACGGTGTAAGTGTGCGGAATTGAATTTCGAACAACATATCCAAATTTCACAATAATCCAACGGTTAACTAAACCGGGATCGTAGTTTTACCAAGACAGCTCTGGGTTTCTGCGGGAAAGAAAAAGGCTACAATGCGAAGGGTGTTTCTCTCAGTTCAGACGTGATATCAAAATTCCCAACGGTGAGAATTCTCGGAATTGTGTTGCGAACATGATACTCAAATTTCACGACGATCCAACGGTGAACGGGTTCGAGATCGTCGTTTTTCTGAGACTAGTTTGATGGGCTGCGGGAAAAAGAAAGGATTTTGAGAGGAGAAGGGGAAAAACGAAAATGAGGCTAAAAAGGAGGCAGCTGACTTAACATAACTATTTATACCTAGGGTACTCAGCCTATTATTTGCTCTATATTTATTTATTTATTTATTTTTTTCTAAAAAACTTTTTAAATTTATTTACGAAAAATTGGGATGTTACAACTTGCAAAATCAATCCCGATGGATTGAGCTGGATGTACATAAAGAGAAGGAAGGGATGGCTCCTGCAGGGGTGGTTGTGGGTGGTGTGTTATGGCATGGCCGGGAGTAGAGGTAGAGGCAGCCATGAATGGCAGGTGGGTGATCGAGAATCGCGGGATATCTAATTTGGCTACATTACGTGGATGGAGCTGGGTGTTGAAATTGAGATGATTATGGTTGGGTGACCGCAGGTGGAGGTGATTGAGAATCGAGTCCACCTTGCCGGAAAGTTCTGCGTATTTGTTATGGAGGGAAGCTTGACTGTTGGATAGGCGGACGACGGCTTCTTCAAGGCGATCGGTGGTCGTCTTTCTGGTTCCGTGGTCAGCCATGGCGATGGTGACGGCGGAGGTCGGAACAGTTGTTATGTGACAGAGGGTGGGGTAGTGCCTTTGTTCGAGGCAAGACTCCTCCTAAGAAAGTCTGATACTAATTCTAAGCTTTTATGCATGCCTTTTATTCATTCATACAACTCTTATATACTACAATTATTTACATGCATAACTAACTCAACAAACTAATGGTATTAACAACTTGTTGGTAACTAACCCAACAGAATTAACTAACTATTTACTATGCTTTCTTGGCTGCAATGGCTTCTTCCTAACAGATAATTGGTGGGTGGTGTGGTTTGCAGTGGCATGGACATTATAGGAGAACAAACACGTGCAAACTCTAGACATAATAGAATCAGTGAAAAGCAAGTCATGGAATTGACTTAGAGTAAGGAAGAGAGGGTTTGAATATTCATTAGGTTCTTGGATGTTAAATCCTATGGCATGTTTAGGCACCATAGGCTAACGTGGATGATATTCATTAGAGGGAAAATGACGTTTCGACATGGGGTGCAGAGGGTTGGCTGCAACTTACATGGTTTCCGGATGAAATGATTTGGGGGTAGTCCAATTTTTGTGACTTTGATGCAGCAGAAATAATGTAGTAGAAAATATGCTTTTGCAGTCTTCACAATAAGTCAAGGTGGGTAATGCTTGCTTGGTGTTGTTAGCATGTACAAAGTAGTTACGCAATATATTGCTTGAGTTTTTTTTATAATGTTGGTGGTTGTTGTGCATGGAAACTACTAGTGTAAATGAGTTAAGTTGAACAATAAAAATTTAAGTTTGTCTTGTAAAAATAACGTTTGACTCAAGCATTTAAGTTTGATTTATTTATTTAAATGAGTTTAATTAAAAATATGGACTTTGACTTGTTAAAAAAAGTTAAAGCTTAAGTTTAACTTGATTAGCTCATTTATAGCTAAATCATTTTTTAATTTGTGATTTTTTTTAAAATTTAACTTTATCAATAATTTAATATTTAAAAACTTTTAATACTAAATAATAACTTAAACAAAATAAAATATTGGTTAAATTACTCATTTGGTCCCTATAGTTTCATGATTCTTATTTTTTAGGTCTTGTAGTTTTGAAAGTTGTTTTTTAGTCCTTATAATTTCATGATTCTTATTTTTTTAGTTATTATCATTTTTAAATTACAGGACCTAAAAAAGAATTAAAATGTAAACTATAGGATTAAAAAAACACTTCTAAACTAGAGGGCGAGAATTAAAATGTAAACTATATGAACTAAAAATACCACTTTCAAACTACAGGGACTAAAAAGGTCAGAACCATGAAATTATAGGGATCAAATGAGTAATTTAACGTAAGTATTAGATAATAATCTACAAATATAAACATGTATTAAACATGTGGTATGAATATTGTGAAATTTATATGTATAATTTTAATTTTTCTATCATATAGATATACATGTAATCAAGTTATATGCGAAATGTTAAGTATTTATGGCTTTCACTTGGATCCTTTAAATGAGCTTAACTTCAAACTTGAATTTATGTATTTAATTAAATAAACAAGTTTGATTGAATATTTAAAAAGTCTAACTTAATGAATATTTTACAAAAAACTTAGCTCAATTACTTGGAAACCAACATTTATATTGTATTTACCTGAAGGCTTGTTAATGGGTACATCTTTCCCTCTTCTGATCCTCGTTAATAAAATTTACTTTTTTTATATAAAAAAAAAAAAAAGAAGAAGACAGAAGTCCATCTTAAAGCAGTGAGGAAAAGTATGTACAATTCCTCGGATCATAGATCTATATCCTTCAACTATTCACGTAAGCCGTTAGAACTAAACCAATCGATAGATTAAAATTACAAACTGAAATGAAAAAAAATAATGGTAAAATGATGAATATTTCTAATAAATTTATATTGAGCATGAAACATAATAAAATGAGCAAAAGAAGGCAAGTAAGATCATTTAATCACTAATTTCACTGAAAACCAGGTAAAGGTTTTCATTTTGTCTCAACTTTACAAAATTGGCACTACAAACTTATCTTCAACAAATAAGCATATGTACATTTGAATAAAGTAAAACAAAAAGAAAGCCCTTTCAACTTTGAAGGCTTTTATCATACAACATACAAATGGACTCAATTATCATATGTTCTTCAATTTCATATACTTTCTTTAGTAAACTAGAAAAACCAATCATAAGAAAGAAAAACAAAGTAAAAGTAAAAGAACTAAAAATGACTATGAAAAAATCACCTAGGGCCTGAGAGTTCCATGGCTTGGACTAACAAAGAAGAGTCATCAGTGAGGTCAGAATACCTATCTGATGAAGAGAGTTCTTGTGGTTTGCACTTGGTAGTGTCAGCACTTTGTGAGGCTTCCCATTTCTCTGCAAGCCCATCACCTTCAAGCATGCGTACAACTTCGGACATTTTGGGCCTGTGGCCCGGAAGATATTGTGTGCACAAGAGTGCCACTTGAACTATTTCCTCAAGCTCAATTCTGTCATAGTTAGTCTTGAGATCCTTGTCAACAAGCAACTCAAGCTTCTTCTCTTGATGTAGTTTCCTTACCTGAATGAATGTCAACAATATATATAGTTGTTCACTTTAGAAGATTTTCAAGGAAAAGAACATGTTTGGTTATTTTTTACCATTGGTGTGATTTTGATTTCAAAATCCAAACTCACATTGGACTAATAGTGTGTTTGGACCCACGTTCTAAAGTCACATAAATTGGTATTTTCACATCCCATGTAAGAACAAATGCAGAAGCTACTTAGGCAAGACATAAGCCTCAAAATGTAAATCCAACATGCACCTGTTTTACAATAAACAGGTGCATACTTTACAAATCTAATGGTCTGAAAACCATTGGTTTGGAATTTTACAATAAAATTTACTATATATTTGACACACATTTGGTTCAGCCCTTTTCTTTTTGGAAAAATAATCATTTTATTTTTTAAAATTTCGTTTGAAAAAATTAACAAAAATAAAGGACAACTTTTTCAAAATAAACTTAACAAGATTTTAACAAAAATTAATTTAATTTTGTAAAATCAAGTTTGCCAATGTTCATCCAAACACACAAATACTCTTCAACTTAACAAAGTGGGAAAAGAACTATGATGATTTTCAAAGGGAAACAAGCTTACCCAATCAAGCATGGCTCCTTTTTGGTTGGCTGCTTTTCCAAATTCTAGAGCCCTTTGGCCAGTGATCAATTCAAGAAGCAGTATACCAAATCCAAATACATCAGTCTTTTCAGAAGATTGCCCTGTGGAAAGGTACTCTGGTGCAATATGCCCCACTGTGCCCCTCACTGCAGTTGTGACATGTGAATCTTGGTGATCTAAAAGCTTTGCCAATCCAAAATCTCCTACCACTGCCTCACAATAGTCATCAAGCAATATGTTTGCAGCCTTCACATCTCTATGGATTATCTTTGGATCACACTGCTCATGAAGGTATAGTAGTCCCCTTGCTGCTCCTAAGGCAATTTGCTTCCTTGTGCCCCAGTCCAACACTGGCTTACCTGGAAATATCCATCATTGGTACATGAATGAGCCACTCAAATAGTCAAATTAGCTAGTAAATGCATGTTTGTTTTATCCTAAGGCCATGTTTGGATAAACTTTTCTATAAGTACTTATGAGAGAAGGAAATAAGAAGGTAAAATGAATCAAGCTTCTCTCCTAAGTAAAAATCAACTTATGTATCTCAGCTTTTGGAGAAATCATGCGAGAGAGCTTCTATATGAATTAAGTAAATAAGTTGATTTTAATTTATAGGAGAACCTTAATTTATTTTACCTTCTTATTTAGTATTCTATAAATACTTATTGGAAAGTTAATCCAAAGAAGGCCTAAGGGACACAATAATCACTATTTGTTCAAAATCTCTATCAGGGACTGTAAAATAAAGAGACTATTTCTACCATTGAGCTTACCCTTGAGCCTAGAAGCAACACTGCCATTGGACATGTAAGGATAAACCAAAAGCCTTTCGGTTGGTGTCATGCAAAATCCATACAGTTTGAGGAGGTTTCTGTGCACTGCCAAGCTGATCATTTCAACTTCAGTCTGAAATTGTATATCTCCTCCAATGGCATTGCCATCTTTAAGCCTCTTGACTGCTACTAGAGTGCCATCTGGGAGAATTCCTTTGTAGACATTTCCAAAACCACCCTTTCCAAGAATGTTTTTGTTGCTGAAGTTGTTAGTAGCAATCTGAAGTTCTCTTAAATGGAACCTCTTCAAGTTTCCAAGGTAGACTTCTTCATGATGCCGGTCTATAGTGATTCAGAATTTAGACAGAAATTGGAGGAATTATTATAATTGGACCAAATATGTTAAAAATTTCAGATATGTTACACTAGCACAAGCTTGTGTATAGCATAATTTTAAGCTTCAATTAAAGGTTTTTGCTAAAGGAAATATACCTTTAACATCAAAGAATGCCTGTTGTTTATGCTTGTGCCTCCTCCATAAAACAAGTCCAACACCAAGAACTATCAAGCTGAGGCATCCCAAAATTAAACCAAAGGCTATGGCCATTTTGTGAGCCTTTTTTCTGCCTGATGGCAAAGCATCTAGGGAAGCAAAGAGATTTTCTATCAACAATACAATCATTATGCAGAATGTATCAAAATGCAACATAAGGAAAGTGATGTAAGGAAAAATCATTCAATTTCAAAAATTCATGAGCAATTCTAAAAGGATCTTACGCTCAGTATCGTTCAAGTTCATTGACATAGGCATAAGTGTCATCCCATGGCAATTTTTTTCTTTTTCTGTAGCGCAAACGAGGGGGTTTCCTACAATACTGAAACCACACAAGGGAATAAGAAGAATTTTGAAGTCAGCACAAAATTCTTCTGTATTTTGCAATCACAGAAATACATTAATTAATTTCATCAAAGTGAAGGATCAAGAGCAGAGAGAGAGGGAGGGAGATAAAGTTTTACCTGAATGATTTGGCCAACATTTTAGGTATAGGGCCACTCAAATTGTTGTAGGACAAGTCACTAAATTGATGATCAAAAACAACAAATCATGTTTAGAAATACAAACAACAAAATTAGAGCAGAAGAGAAAAAAAAATGGTCATGAAGATTACAGGAAAGCAAGCTGTGCCATGTTAGCTAGTGACTCTGGGCATTGTCCATCAAAACTGTTATTATTAAGCCTTCTGAAACCATTTAAGAAACCATGTTAGGTTACACTGACAATATGACATATTCTAAGCTTCAATCATAGCTCATAAATGCTTTATGCTTACAAGTATTGGAGGCTTCTCAGGTGACCCATAGAGGGGGGAATTTCCCCGCTGAAGAAGTTATCAGAGAGATCAAGAGTTTGGAGCTTGGAAAGTTTTCCTATCTCTGAAGGGATTGGTCCAGTTATGTTGTTATTCTGTAGCACCCTGAAAAGTGGTCCAGAACACCCAACTTAGTATTAATGGAAGTAATAAATGTAAGAAGAATCCATCTTGAGAATTCTAAAATGGACAGTGTTTTCTAAGATTACTTACACAGTCTGAAGATTTGTTAGGTTTCCAATGCTTGGAGATAGTGTGCCAGACAAATTTTGACTGGGAATGCCCCTACACAAAGCAGAACCAGGCTCATCAAACTGTGTCAACAATTTTTCTGTGGAATCTTCAACATTTTAAGCTTTGTTTTGCAAACATTCCAACTTGAAAATGTAGAAGAAGATTGAAGAGAGACTCACAGGCTAATAACAAGATTCTCAGGGGAACATGTGACCATGTTCCAGCTGCATGGATCAACTGCATCCTCATCCCAATTATCTAGAATACCATGAGGATCCACAAGAGAAGCTTTTATGCCCATTAAAGCTAGCACTACATTAAGAGAGACATATAGACTCAGTTCAAAATTCTCCTCAATGAAACTGATTTGAAGAACAGGATGCTAAACTTTTTTTACAAATCTGTGAAACTATGAAAGACAAAAGTTCATATTTACCTTCAAAGTTCACACCCTTTGGAGAAAGCAAGGCATTGGAAAAGCTACAAAACCAGAAAAAAAGCACAAAACAAAGAACATCTTCTCTTCTTGGTTTCCCCATTCAATTGGATTGGAAGAATATCTAAGAACCAATTACAAGTATTGGAAACACCTGATGGTATTTTAGTGCTAAAGGATAAAGATAATGAGGCTATAACAGTCCCTCAAATGAGTGTTCTTTCTTCTGCAGTGATTTTCAAAAAAATAAGTGCCAGAATCCCATTCACCAAAAATCTTGTGTCAGAAACCAAGAAAATAAGACAGGCTTTTGGTAATATAAAGGGAACTAGCATAGCTTGCCCTGCCATTGAGCCAATTTTGTATAACAAGATAATGTGTTGTTATGGCCTTAAAATGAACCAATTGAAGTTAAAATTTGAATGACACATGGAAGGGGAGAGAATATGGCAGGGGCAGAATGGGAAATTCACTTGTGTGTTAATCTTGCACATGCCAAGGAAACAGAAAGAGCTTTTTAACAATTATTTATTCACACCAAAGTAAATAAAGCCAAAAAATAAAACACTCTGGACCATGAGAGAGAGAGAGAGATTATGCTATTTTAATAGTGTAAGTGAACATTATGCAAATTCACATAACACCACAACGTTTTTTATCCCTTGTTTTGGTGTAAAATCGCCAAAATTCTTTTGTATTTTATTCATTAGTGACAGTATCTGTTTGCCTAGGTATGGGCACTTGCAAGCTACAAGTTTTGTGCTGTGTTGAATTACTAAAAAAAACTTGACCTATAAGTTGATTAGCTTATGTATCAGATGGATAATGTGTGCTTGGGGCTATGAAGAATCCAACATTCCCTCCGTGGGTTTGGCCACTCAGTAAAGTTCCAAACCCCAAAATTTTTAAACCAAAAGTATTGAGAATGTGAGAATCTCGAGGAAGTGGGGGTTTATGGGGGTTTGAAATTGATGATTTTTTAGGATAAATATTTTTTTTTTCTCACAAAAGTGTAAGAGAATAATAAATTAATATGTGAAATATTTAATTTTTGAATGTGTAAAATAGTGTGACACATTAGTTTTGTGTGTAACTTAATATCAAATTGGTCTTTGAAAATATAATTTATTATTAAATTGATCCTTAAATATTATAATTTAATGATAAAATAGTCTTGAAAATTTAAATTTAAATTAGAATTAAGTATTCACCTTTTAGAAATAAGTATTTAAATTGGTTCTTTCAAAGATTAATTTATCATTGTCTTACACTTTTAAAGACTAAAATAAATATTTATCTTTTTTATATATATAAAAATGTATGTTCGAGTGAATTAGAATTAAGGGTAAATATCAAAGATGTAATTTTACGTGAGAAAGTTTATATGCTTAACTTTATATTAAGGAATTTCTTGTAAAGAAAAACTTTATGTTAAGTAATTTATTTCAAATTTGAAATTGATTTTGAATTTAAACAATTCTATGATGTTTTTGCATTGAAAAGTACTTGATCAAATTATAGCAATACACTTTGAGCTTTTATCAAATTACAAATATTTTATTTTTATTTTTACACTAATCCGTTTAAGTTTAAAATATTACATAAGCACCCTCTTATATGTTCAAAAACATTACACCGACATTCTCTTAATAGCCTCTCAAGCCGGAGATCAAACATTTCGATGGTAAATTTTGTAGAACTAGACATTTTTTATGGTCTTATAACGGTTTACTAACGAGTGGTACAGTAGATCTAAAATAGATTTTGATATCATCTTTAACATTTCCAATGGATCTAATTCAATCTTTTACAATTGACTTGTAAGGTGAAAGTTATATGTACTTATATATTTTATTTTGAGAGTGTCACTAGTCATGAGATCTCTAAAAAATAGTAGAAAATTATTTTATATTATTAGTGCACAATTTATTTTCTAAAAAGAAAAAGTAACACAAAATAATTATATATTTTTATTTATAAAGATAATATATTTAGTGTTTTTTGGACAGATAAAAATAAATATATTTACTTGAGCTGTAAATGTTGGGTGATGGTAATGGCATGGATTGGAAGTACCTTTAGTTTAGATTCCGTAAAACCCCTATAACATAACCATCACAGTTGGGCCACTTCCGTCTATTCCCTCAAGAAAAACAGCGATTCCCCTAAATTTGTTCCAAACGAGTAAAATTTTCTAAAGTAAAAGCTGCCATCCCTCTCTCTCCTTTCAAAGAACCACACATATTTTCCCATTGATCATGTTTCTTTCTTTTTGATATCTAGTCAAGTCCACTTCAACCTCAACCAAGGCGCATGCTCAATTATAGTGGGACAAACTTGCTTTGCTTTTATTCTTGCACCAAGAAAAACAAACCCCCAACGTATAAGTTACACGTACGTACATAATTTTAATATGGGTAAAATATATATGTATGACATCTTTGAAAAGTTTTTAAAATATTAATTTTATTCCTATAAAAATAAAAAATTATTTTTAATAATTCTTAAAAATAACTTTATTATACAATAATCTGCCATGATTAACGAAAAACAGCGAACCACTTTTTCAGAATTCAGATTTGAGTTGTGATCACCACCACCTCCCCTCCTGCCTTCTTCTTGACAGTTAACCATAGTCAAGACCTAAATATAATTAAATCCATCACACATGCTCTATATTAGATACTTCATTTTTGAAGAAAATACTCTTTAGAATTTATAATGTATACAAAAAAAGTCTCATATTAAAAGTTGACATCAGGGTAATTTATAATCAATCTTCCCTCACCTTCATAATCAAGACGTCTTTTTTATAATACAGGAAAATTTTGTGTGCAAAGAAAAGTGGTAAAACAAAAATTCACTCCGATCCATCAATCCGCGTTTACTATAGAAGATTGGTTGTAAATTGATGTGAATGTTTTGTACGAAATCGGAAGTATATGCTAAGACACTGTGAATGGAGTACATGTGGGGTTTGTCTAGCTTCAAAACAACTTTGTTCAATTATTGTTCTAAGCAAATGTTCGTTTGACGGTGTAACAAATTCATGGAACACCATTATTAGTCTTGTAGGAGATAATCATTGTTCTGAAAGGATCGTGATTTGGAACATATCTTTACTATCTTTTAAGACTTATAAGACTAATATGTATCCAAAATGTTATGGCACGAGCTTTTTTTTTTTTTTCCTTTAGGAAAAATGAGATAAATAGAAATTGCAGCAACCCCGTTTAGTCCTTTTAATTTTGTACTCTTGTAGTTTCTTAAAATTGGGACAGTTAAGACTGTGTTTGGAATGAAAGAGATAAATAATATTAGAGATAAGTTTTGTATTATTTTTGTGAGACTCATATTTTTCACACTCTACTCTAATGAAAAAAAAAACATTTCTATATATTCTCCCCATTTTCATCCTTTAAATCATACATAGCCTTAATTACATCAATCATTTATATGTATGGGTGCGTATATATGAAGATTGAGTATATGGTTGAAATGATAATTAAATTTTATAATAAAAAATATTATAGTAAAATAGACATGACACAACATTAAAAAAGTTGTACATTTATATTTCCATTTGATGAGTATATACTTGGACATACCAATTAGGTAAAAGTACATATATATATATATATATATATATATATATATATATATATATATATATATATATATATATATATATATATATATATATATATATATATATATATATATATATATATATATATATATATATATATATATATATATATATATATATATTCGTTTTTTAAGCTATATATAGGTTCTTATCTAAAAACAGTACTACTTGATAACTTTATTTCATTTATACATAGATTATATTTTTTTAATTAAGCATTGATTTAAAAATTTCACGGAATAGATTGATTCGAACTAAAAATTGATTTGGTATACAGTTTATATGACACAAAAAATCAATGGTCATGTGTTGAAGAAAAGAAATAAAGTGGATGAAAATATGGAGTAGAGAAAAAGGTGCATGAAAATATACAAGAAATATAGAGAATTTTTGTGGTGTTTGGTTGGAGAAAAATAAAAAAAATAGATGAAATAAAAAAGAAAAAATAAATAAAAATCTATAGAAAATTGATTTTTAAAACCAATTATATTTTGGTGATATATGTTTCTGGAGGTTTCAAATCGCAAGAAAATGTTAAAAACCATCACAATATCAAGGAGGACAAGGTAGGTCTAATATGTTCTTCCTTCCTCATTTTTTTTTTTTTTGAAATTGGATACAAATTTAATTTTTTTAATAAAATATTACAATCTTATAATTCATTAGTTAATATAATTACATATATTAACGATCATTTTGTTTTAGTCCATTTCCCAATTTTTTTATCCGTCTTCTGTCACTAATAATTAATTGATAAAATTGATGTTAAAATATAAAACAGTGTTATTAGTAGTACTTGTATAATTAAAAAATTTCATGATGGCACATGACCACTAAAAACTGAAATTCTTTTTCCATTTGGTTGGGGGTGTGACCTTGCGGACTCTTCCAATGCAAATCTAGTGCTAGCTTTGTCATTGGAGTCTACATGATAGAGTGCTATATTTAGTTTCCTCCCAAGCAAGTTGAGGAAGATGTGATAGCTTCCTGCATATGTAGAAGGTAGAATAAATGGTGTACCAGAAAATAGAGTTCAACATGAGTGCTAATTAGAAGTAAACATATAGACGAATCCTACTTTAGAATGAATGAAAAATACACTCTCAAATTCTTTCCAATTAGCCCCAACATACTCATTTCCTAATATTTTTTATATGGCAAATATTAACCAATGGCTTTAGAATCATTGTTAAGAAACTAAAAGTTGTTCATAATTTTTCTTTTACCTTCTCCTATAACTCTATATATTAATTAAAATTTACATGAGTTATATATGTCATCCCCATGCAATGAATAATCATTCTCAACATGCTTAAATATGATCTATTGATATATATTTTTCTCATATTTTTTCTTTTAACACTATTAAAAAATAGGCTTTTAACATCAATTTAAAACAATGAAAAGTACAAATTGTGTTCTTTTTACAATCCAATAGAGTAAACATACTTTTTATTAATTTCTATATTCTTATTATATCATATATTTCTTCAAATTGATGGATATAACTTTACATATACATTAGAGTACTCCTTATACTCTTTAATTAATATAAGTTTTCCTTATATAAAAAAGTATTAAAATAGAGTTAATATAATGAGTTATTTCTAGGAAACTTAATTCCCCTGGGACATGATACTTAATAACTTTTACTTCATTATAACTATATCATGATTCTGAAAACTAATTGGGTCGAAGTCACAAGAGTCTTCTGCAGCTAATAAACCATATGTCTTCAAGTAAAAACTGATTATAATATTATATACCTAGCAATAGCAATAGAGGATTGAACAAAATTGGCCCAACGTAAGAAAATAAGGCAACAATTAAAAACTACAAACTGACAAAATAGATTCACAAACTAAGGACGAATCTGATGAGACAACAGCTAGACTGATAGTGCCCCTTCCTCGCACCAACTAGACCACAAGGTAAAGGGGCCATAACCTTTTGATGAAGTTCTAAGTTAAACCTCCATGTCTTTATTTTCTGTGTCTTTTCTTCTCTTGTTTTTGGCTACAATAGGTCACTAGCTAATTTATGATGATATTGCAATCACGGACACCACACATGACATGCATTCAAAAGCTGCCATGTGTGAGAAATGCACTTTAACTTTACACGTGCCCTATTTTGATTTGAAAGTTAGCTTCTTAAAATTAAGTTGCACTAGGTCATTACCTATTCATTAGTAGAAGTAGCCGCATTGGAAGAGAGAGAACGTAGCATGCCAAAATCAATTTTCATGGAAAAGGGCATGCATTGGTTATTGCGTTCATTACCAACGTAGCACTAAACAAGGAATGTGCTGTTTGTATGAAAATTACGGCACGATCGATCCACATCTCTAGCATGGTACCCTGGAATCGCAAAGGTCATCATGGAAGTTTGTACAATACATATCGTTTAGCTAAGCATGGGATTTTGTTTTTGATAAGCTAGCTAAGTAGCAGGATTTAGGTTATACATTTTATTTTTATTAGTATGATTCCTTATAGGATGGCCCGCTTATGTTTGGGAGTTTGGTCTATGTATAGTCTCATGTGATAATTTGAACCATCATATGGCATTAATGAGCCAAGAGGCAACTATATAAGAAAATATAACATATTTTAATCCAAAATGTTAAGATATTAGTTAAGTTTATAAGTCTTTTTCACTTATATATTACTTAACTTATTTATTCATATCCAATGTGAGATTTTATTTTTATATTTCAACTTCAACATGCTTGATTATCTCTTTTGATATATACCTAAAACCTATTTTATAGGCTCTCTTAATAATTATCGGATACTAAAAAATTATGTTACTAATTGATCTCGATGAGCAATAATGGACAAGTATAAGTTATTTAATTAAGGTGAGTTAAGTATCATGTCAAGGAAGTTGCTCACTACAACTAGGGCTAGTTGCCTTTTCTGGATCATTTAATTGGTTGTCTTTCTCAGGAAATGTTAATAATAGAGTCATTCAACAATTATTCTTCTGATTAACATTTCATTCTATTCAATGCTCGGTGGTTTACATATTCTCTTGAATGGCTGAATGTCGATTATTGTTGGGCCTCTTAGTGTACTGTCCAATTTAAAGAGCATCTTAGCATGGAAGCTTGTCTTCCTCTAGAAATGTTAACAATATTGTCATTCGACAGTTATTCTTCTCATAAACATTTATTTCTATTCAATGCTCGGTTTACATATAGTCTCTTCAATGACTGAATGTCGATTATTGTTGGGCCTCTTAGCTAGTACTATCTAACTTAAAGACCATGTTAGCATGGTCATGTTTTTGTCTTGGTACATAAGATAGATTGAATGTAACGATCTTTTCATATAATATCTTCACCTTGGTGAAATATTTGGATAACTAGGGATCTAATGTATGAAAATTTCTCAATATGTCCTATGATCAACTACGAGTCACACGGAATGGCCAACTCTTATACTTCCATCTTCATCGCTATCAACATACCATTTGTAAGAGCTTCATATGCTCTTTGATTATTACTTACTTTGAAGTCACACTTCAATGACTACTCCAACAAAATACCATTAGATCTATCCAATGTGATTCCTACATCATTTCTCTGAAAACTTAAGGATTCATACCTAGAGAATACATTCCTTTTCCCCTTAATTTGTAGATGGTGGTGTTAACTTCACTGCAAAATTGGCTAAAATCTATTCATAAGGAATGTCGAACTCTGGAACATATTGTTAATTCTCTAACTTCAAGAATTTGAACTTATTAATTGAAGCTCAATTTGGATCCATAGAATCAAAATGGTTTAAGGCTTCAACAATTACCCTTTAGTACATATCATCTAATCCAAAAAAGATTTTGGGATGAGCTTTTCTCAATTTGAGTATATTATTGGGTTGTCTAATTTGAGCTCATTGTTTGAGGTTCGTATTAGGCTATCATTGGAAACTAGTTGTTTAATTTTAGCAATTTGGTTATGTTTAATATGAAACTTTGCAACAAAGCTCTATTTAAGATATATACAAGAAATGTGTATAAAAGGTGTTATCAAAAGAAATTGGAATTCTAAAGCAAATAAACATGCACATGCACATAGACACAAAATTTAATGAAATTTGACAAGTGTGCCTAAGAACACCTAATAGGTATAAAATGAGTCATTCTAAACAAGCTCTCAGTGTTAAGACAAACAAATTCTACATAATTTCAATTCTAACATGGTTGTTCACTTGTTCTGGTTTTCTATATTTGAACAACTTGAACCATGGCTAGGCTCTATTTACATCCTTAATTGAGCACTTATAATAATTTTTTTTGCAGAATATGTAGTAAAGCACCTAAAAGGCCAAAAATAGCTTCCAAATGAACCTAGCTTTTATACAATGTACAACTTATGCCAATTTTCATAATTATGCCAAAATGCCACCCTACATTGCTATTTTTATGATTCAATTACTTAACCTGAAATTTATTCCTACTACACCATATTTTATATTTAATTGCTTAACAAAAGCATACATTATTATATTCTCACAAGAAGCAAAATAATTGAGAATACGAGGGGGTAAAACTCTAACAAATCTTCACCAATGGTCCACGATCAAACCACACTAGTAAGTTTAACACCATATTTCGACCCAAACCTTAAGACATTAAGTTTGCATGTCTTTCTCAATTGTATATTGTTTAACTTGTCCATTTATTCTAATGGGGAACTTCATAATAACACTTATGTTCTAACAATTTCCCTCTTATGTGTGAGTTTCTTCCACATGGTATCTCCTTTCCTCCCAAGCAAAAGCTTTTATTATTCATGAATATTCAATGGTGATCCTTAGAGCTTAACCATGACTGTCAATATGTTCTAAATATTTGCACTGCCATTAGACCAATAGAACTTATCCATTGTCACCAACATTCTCTAGATACTTGCAGCGTTATTAGTTCACATTGGCAGGACACACTGCATTTGAACCACCAATAGGTATCTAGAAGCGGTGAATAGATTCGAAACCTTTTTCTTAAATTTTTCATAGTACAAGATATTCTTTCACCCTTGTAATAAAAAACTTTGATGCAATCCTACCCCGCAAGGGTATTGGATAGAAGACTCCAAGTAGATTGGGCCAGAGATGCAAGAGAAGACCCTAGGGTTCTTATGAGTCTTAGGGTAGATTTTGGGCCCATGGGCTAAGTACGAGCCCACTTATCTTTGTAAATATTAAATTAAGGTTTCATTATTTTTGGGCCTTGTATTTAGGGCTTCATAATGTAGGTAGGGTACCTTAGAAATATAGGATTTTTCAGCCCTTGTATTTTAGGGCACCTAGACTAGTTT
>NC_038255.2:5417316-5516605 GCF_000004515.6 Glycine max | reverse complement strand
GTGACTATATGATGTGGCAATGGGGTGTAGTAAACAAATGCTCACCTCCCCCTCTAGAATTTAATTGGATCGAGTTTCTACCAATTCAATTAAATTTATTTCCAACCACACACATCAAATATTCACTTAGTGCATGTGAAATTACAAAACTACCCCTAATACAAAAACTAGTCTAGGTGGCCTAAAATACAAGGGCTGAAAAATCCTATATTTCTAAGGTACCCTACCTACATTATGGAGCCCTAAATACAAGGCCCAAAAATAATGAAACCTTAATCTAATATTTACAAAGATAAGTGGGCTCGTACTTAGCCCATGAGCCCAAAATCTACCCTAAGACTCATAAGAATCCTAGGGCCTTCTCTTGCATCTCTGGCCCAATCTACTTGGAGTCTTCTATCCTATACCCTTGCGGGGTAGGATTGCATCATTCCCTCCCCCTTGAAAAGGATTTGACCTCAAATCCCAAGGTTCTTGAAACTCATTAATTCTTTCCTCAACACCTGTAAAAAGAATAAAAACATATGTATTAGTTATGTTGGGTATGTTAGAGTACAGTAAGGACTGAAAACCCCTTTCCTGGCCATATTCCCATAAGAGAATATAGTTCATCACCAACTCAATGAGTGGTGCTACAAGTATAGAAAAATATGGGACAAACCTTTTGTAAAAGTTTGTTAAGATATTGAAGCCCCAAATTTCCCTTATACTTGGTGGAGTAGGCCACTCAGGAATGACCTTTATTCTCTTAGGGTCCATGGGAAGCCCTTGATCACTATTTAAAAAGTTAAGGAAATTAATGGAATAAAACATACTTTTTTCTTTATTTTCATGTTGATTATTCCTACAAAAAATTACGACAAACCTAAGGTGTCCCATATGAGTACCTAAGTTTGTATTGAAACTAAAAATAAGAACAAACCTACCTAATGAGTCCCTATGTACACATATCATGAAGTTGTAGGGTGCACGAGTGATTTCACAAAAGAGGGTTGCACCACTCAAAACATTCATCATACCACCTATTTTAGGGATTTGGTGCCTAGTAATACCTATTTTGGGCACCAACAAAGCACAAGGATTTAAGCTCTTGCGAACCAAACCCTCATCCAACAACTCCTTTACTAGAGGAATAAACTCAAGCCCAAGAGGTGTGGCAATGCTAACAAGTGTCTTTTTACAAAAGAGAAAATGTGGAGGTTGTCTAAGAAGGGAAATTTCTTTAATATTTGTCTTTATTTCAAAATGCCTTTCCTTCTTAGCTAACCTCTTGGAGGAGACACTTACCTTCTTACACTCCTCCTTAACCATTAAAGGTTTTCCTTCTTCATGGGGGTAGATTTCTTCACTAGATTCTTCCCCTTTTGCTTCTTCACTTTCACTAGAGGAAGGTGAAGTAGTAGCCTCATATTGGCTACTATAAATGTCTTGGCTCCTCATAATCATGGTTTTCTTGGTGGGGCATTGAGAAGTAATGTGTCCTCTTCCAAGACATTCAAAGCACTTTATAGAGCTAGTTTTTTCTTGCATACTAGCCTTAGGGGGTTGCTTTTCTATTTTCTTCCCCTTATCATCATTGGGCTTAGAAGGTGCTGCCCCTAAGATGCCTAGACCTTGGTCTTTCTTTGGATAAGAATGAGAACCATAATATTTTAAAGTAAACTTTCTTTTAAGTTTTTGCTCTATCCTTATTTCCCAATCTAAGTAAGCCTCCACATTGTCCTTCCCATGGAAGTATGGGAGGTTAATGTTAGCCTCTTGAGGCTTTCTTTCATTTTTTCTTCTTTGGGAGTGATGTTTAGTATGTGAACTATGACACCCTCTATAATAGTCACTAAGTTATTCACTTAAACTCTTGCAAGAGTCATGACTACTAAAGAATGCATGTTTTTCTCTTTTCATTTCTTTCATTATTTTTCTTCTTTCCTCCTCTCTTATTTTCTCTCTTTCATCTTGACTTATTTCTTCCACTCTTTTTTTTACCTTTTTCTTTTCTCTCTTGTTTTTCTTTCCACAACTTAAGGGATCTCAACTCATCTAATATCTTATACAAGGGGTCCTTAGGAGTAGAACCCTCACCATTAACACTAGATGAAGAATGAAGACTCATGTTGGTTCCTAAGTTATGGTTCTTTCTTGTTGAGAGTTTAAAAAAAAGGTAAAAGAAACTATGGTTGAAACTAGCCAAAATAAACACTAAAAGAGGTGTGAAAGATAAGGTAAAAACTAATTGGTAAAAGGCAAGCTATCTAGGCGGTTTGACAATGGAGGGTAAAAGAAATAAGCTATGAAAGTAAGCAAACAATTAAAGTGCAAGAAATGCAAACTAGGCGGATCCTAAGAGTGTTTGGATGACCTCATTTAAGGTTCCCAACAAAACACTCACTATCCTAAGGGAAAATTGCCTAAAATTATTACACACAAATGGAAGTAGGGTGGCCTATTGGAGGCTCCCAACTTACTTCCAATGAAAGGCCTTTTTGTTACAAAATTTGAAAGCAAAACAAATTGCCAATTACAAAAAAAAAGTCCTCAATTGTGGTGGCTATTCTCTCTTTAGTGTTTCACTCAATTTGGAGTGCTTCTTAGTCCAATAGCTCTTAAGGTGGTTGACCCCTTGCTTCTTTACTCAAATTCTTCAAGATATGGCACCAATACTCCTTTCCAATTCCCTATATGGCAACTCATAAGAAAGGAAACAAAGAGACAAGCAATAACCAAAGAAAAAAAATGAAATGAAAGCTAAACCAATAGAGTTTTAACAAGACAAATTTCCAAGGATTATTCAACAATTAAAGCAATGAAAAAAACAAAAAGCAAGCTAGGACTCAAAGAGAAACCTAGAATGGCTCTAGAGTAGAGTAGAAAAACTAAAAAAAAAAAGACTCAAGAAACCTCTAGTTTTGGCACTTGTTTTCACAATAATTTTCAATTGAAATTTCAGAACTAGGATTGGTATAAAATAGGCACCAATTATAGAACAAATTTTGAGCCAAAACAACAAGCACACTTTCCTTTCACTTTGTTTTTTCCTGGACACTGATTTTTCTGCCAACTTGTGCGATTTTTCTTATTTTTTCCTTTAATCCAAATCGCTTGGTTCTTTTTTTTATAATTTTGGTCCGGATGTCTAGAAAATTCAGTAAAACTTTAAGCTCAAAAAACATAGTGACCAATTCCCAGTAATTTATACAAGTTCGTATGTTCAAGCTGCCAGCACCAACGATTTCAACCTAGAAATCAAGAGTAGTGTTTATGTTGCTTAAGGCTTGGATAGTTACAATTTGTGTTTTCTTGTGCTCAATTATCTTGAATAACACAATTCAAGAGAGCTTAAGACTTATTTTGATTCACAAATCCAGCCACAACTCAGCACCACAACTCAACTTCATCATAGGCATCATGTAGGAAACTTAGAAAACAAAAAAAGTTCAAGAACAAGACTACTTCTAGGAATTGATTTAAAACATGTTATGAACTAAATAGCATGCATGAATTAGACTCAAAATTCAAAAGATAGGATAAGAATGACAAGAATACATGAACAAATGTACCTAGAATTCAATCAACAAAATAAAATTCAACACAAACTTAGAACATAATGTGACAATTACTATGACTAAACATGACTCTAAGACAACATGGATTAAGTGATTTACACTTAGATTTTTGTGTTTTTTTTAATCAATATTTTGGAAGAACATTTAGATCTAAGGTTCAGCACAAGAATATTATGAATGAAAAATAATAGAACCTAAAATCAACACAAAAACAAGATTCAAGAGTAGATCTACAAAATTTGAACCATAGAAATGCAAGAACAAGTGTAGATCTAAGATTTAATCGGTTTATTTTTTTTTTTTTGAATCTACTCTAAACAGCACCAAACCACAAGACAATGCAGGATATACATGGAGAATAAGATGAAGAACAAGGAATTAAAGAGAATTCACCGAACAAAAAGATAGAGGAAGCAAAAGAACATCACCTAGATGAAGATGCTCTTGATACCACATGATGTAAGCTCCATTGGAGCTTGTAGGCCTAGGATCTTCTTCATCAATGGATTCCTTTGCTTCTTGGAAGATGAATGGCAGCGGAATGGAGAAGGAAGAGAGAGAGGAGACGCCACTTCAAGGAGAAGATGAGTCTAGAAGAAGCTCACCACCATAGGAGGCCATGGATAAGAGCTTGGAGGAAGAAGGAGATGAATGAAGGGAGAGGGAGAGAAGAACACGAAATTTTGTGCTCTAAAAGAGCTCTAAAATCTGAAGTTAATATTCAAATCATCAAAGTTGATAAAAATGCACACACATGACCTCTATTTATAGCCTAAGTGTCACAAAAATTGGAGGGAAATTTGAATTTCAATTCAAATTTCACTTGAATTTGTGGAGCCAAACTTTGGAGCCAAAATTTCACTAATTATGATTAGTGAATTTTAGTTATGGTTCAGCCCACTAATCCAAGATCAATTCCAAGATTCTCCACTAAGTGTGCTTAGGTGTCATGAGGCATGTAAAGCATGAAGGACATGCACAAAGTGTGACTATATGATGTGGTAATGGGGTGTAGTAAGCAAATGTTCACCTCCCCCTCTAAAATTTAATTGGATTGGGCTTCTACCAATTCAATTAAATTTATTTCCAACCACACACATCAAATATTCACTTAGTGCATGTGAAATTACAAAACTACCTCTAATACAAAAACTAGTCTAGGTGGCCTAAAATACAAGGGCTGAAAAATCCTATATTTCTAAGGTACCATATCTACATTATGGAGCCCTAAATACAATGCCCAAAAATAATGAAACATTAATTTAATATTTACAAAGATAAGTGGGCTCGTACTTAGCCCATGGGCCCAAAATCTACCCTAAGACTCATAAGAACCCTAGGGCCTTCTCTTGCATCTCTGGCCCAATCTACTTGGAGTCTTCTATCCAATACCCTTGCGGGATAGGATTGCGTCAAACTTTTTCACCAATCAAGTTTGTATTACAAGATTCAAAAAGATATTTATTGAAGCAACAAAAGATGTAAATTGATTCACTACTAGAAAATAGGCTTTTAACATTGATTTTTTTTACTTTCAACATTGGTTGTTGAAACAATCGACATTAACGAACTCAATGTTAACATCGGTTTTTTGCATACACTACACAACATCGGTTTTGTAGAAAAACCGATGTCGTATAATTAACAATAAACCAAAAAAATGTAAAATATAAAAAAAAACATCGATTTATCTAGAAATTGATATTATGGTAGCTAAATCAATATCAATTTTTAGAAAAATTGATGTTGTTGTAAACCTAACAACATCAGTTTTCCTAAAAATCGATGTTGTGACGAAAACATCGATTTTCAGGAAATCGATATTGTGAGTGCACCACAACATTGGTTTTTCCGAAAATCGATGTTGTCGTGCACTCACAACATCGGTTTTTTTAAAAACCGATGTTGTCAGGCATAAAACAACATTGGTTTTTAGATTTTTTGCACCACAACATTGGTTTTTCTTGCAATTTCTTTAATATCCTGTTTGTTTTTTTAATATTACCCAAATCTGCAAATTTAAAAAATAGACCAATCTAGATAATTTCATATTACAAATTTTTATATCATTATTGAATAGTTACTATAAATTATAAGAAATGGTTAAAGAAAACAATAATGTCAATACATAAAATCATCTACTATAACCAAATCTAATTAAACATAACTATATACAATTGTAAAATTCCTTAAACACCTAGTGTTTGAGTTTTAACTTTGACATAAAATCTTGTCCACTGAATGCGAATTGCCTTTAATCTCTCTGGTTCCAATGGTCTTGGATGAGTAAAATACTACATGATATAATAAAACATAACTTAATCGGTATAAATAATAACAAGTATAACAAATGAAATTAGTTTTGAAGTAAATAATTATCATTTTCCAATTATCCTTGAAACCTCCTAGGACTATTGTTGACATCCAATGCATCACATAATAGTCGCACTCAGTGCTTCCTCTTTGCTTATTACACTAAATTCAATAAGATATTCAAAGTTAGTCAAAAATTAGTGTACACAGTAATAAAATTTAATTTTGAAGACATCAATCATTGTTTAAATGACTTACTTTAATTAGAATCTATTTAGCAATAACCTTGGGTTTACTTCATTGAATACCATTGAATCCATTCAAAGCATTGGTTAAGAGAAATATGCATGCACATTGTACAATTAAAATATTGATGTCTTACAAATGATAAAGTAAATGTCTTATAAATTACAACTGACCTGTTAATAATTCCTTTCGAGTAGTTGACGGGCTTATTGTGCAACAAACAGAACTAGATGACAACACTATCCTTAGGACATATAACGACCAGTTGTCAATGTGCACTGCATTGGAGAACATTAAGTTATTATAGTGCATACATTATTTAAATTGATTTGTTCAATTTTACTTACCCATTCAAGTAGGCTCCTAGGTAGACATCTCTCTATGAATTTTGCATCAATTTCTTAATATAATCCTCAGATTCAAATTGTGATTGCCCAGATCCATGTACTGTGGTTTGATAACTGCTAATTATGAGTATATTTTGGGGTTCAATTATATAGGAATTTGTAACTTTTCTCTCCTAATTTTTCCTTTTTGAGAAAATAATTATTAAATTAACATCATTTAAGTTTTGGTGCAAAGAATATTAAAAGTGATGAATTTATGATACTTAGTGAGTAAAATAAAGCCCCAAAAAGCAGGATAATTCAGGAAGGCAAGAATAATTAAGAAAAGCAAGCTAATTAAGGAAAGCAGGGCTAATTAAGGAAAGCAATGCTAAATAAGGAAAACAGACTAATTAAGGAAAGCAAAATAATTAAGGAAAATAGACTAATTAAGTAAAACATAGCTAATTAAGGAAAACAGACTAATTTATGAAAGTAAAGGCAGGCTGCCTGCTAATCTGCACCTATAAAAGAAGAAGATAGAAGAAGGAAAAGACATATAGAAATTCCAAGATAATACAATTCCTTATAGAAGGCAAAGACTAGAAGAAAGAGAAACAAACATTAGAAGTCATTCCTTCCCTCTATTCTCTTTCTTATCTTTTTCCCCTTTACTAAATATTCCCCTCTTGCAATTGTAAAGCCTCCACGATAATGAGAAGCTAAAACTCCTTTGTTGGAAACTTGACAGTCAACTACTCTTGATGTAATTTCTCTTCCTATCTATTTAATAATATTACATTTGCATTATCCTTTCTTGTGATTAATATTATTGCTTGTGACTTGATCACCCATTTCCATGGTAAGTTTTAGGGGTAGCATTGGGAAACATTATTTTCTAATAGAACTGGGAAAGGGTATCTAAATAAAGTCATCACTAGGGATAGGTTGATATTTATATAGCCTGTTATACATCTCTATTCTTAATGTAATTTACTATTTTAGCTTTACAAAGGGATTTGGAGAGAGAAAATAAATAAATTAGGCTCTTTCATGCGGAGGATCAAAGTTAAAGTATACAAGTAGATGCAGGTGTAAATTAAAATAATTACAAATAGAGAAAAATCAATAACAAACATTACATCAAAGAGTAGCTTTGGTAGACTAAGTTCCCAACATTCTCATCTTTTGAATTTCCTTCTGCAAGAATATTGGATTTTCTCATCTCTTCTGTCTTTAATTAATCAATTTAAATTCTTGTTTAAATTTCGCTCTTGTTTGATTTAATTTTCTGTCAATTTAAATTTATGTTTTTCTCAGTCTTTTTAAGTCAATTTTCTTTAACTTCTTTTATTAATACAATATTCATCTACCTAAGTACAAACAAAGTCTCTATGGATTCAACACTCGAACTTCCTTTTTAACTTTAGTAGTTGGGACGAATTGGTACACTTGCCAATCTATCAGCATGGCTAAAGGAATCCATACACAGAGGCATTCTCTAATCGCAAACTTAACTCATTCATATGCCTATTGTTGTTAAATAAACTAAATTATGCATCAATTTAAAACAATCAATTATGTAATGGACTGTAATGTAAAATGACTTACAGAATTCATATTTGTATAACAAAGATGTTGAGACATTAACTATCGTGTGCTATTTTAAAAAGATTTTCATGCTTTATGTACAAGTAGACGTCATTATTATACATCCCAAACACAGTTGAATCCCATGGAACCTGTATATGCTTGAGGTAAAGCTCCGGGATCATCAATGTTTTCTGGTATAGGGGATCGTTATTAGGTTTCGGCCTATCTACAGGTTTCACCGATCCCTTAGCTATCTTTTTATCCTACATAGTTAATAAACATAAGTGAATGATAGTCAACACTTTATTTGTAACAAATCCTTTTTTAATAATAACAAACACAACAAAAGAAAATACTTGTTCTAAAAAAGGTTGTACAAGATATGTTGGTCAAGCAAGGAAGGTGTTAAGGGCCTACCCCACTAACTGAACCTCTTGAGTGGGTACATGGACGTGAGAATCAACATCTCAAATTTCCTCAACACCGGCCTTGACATGATCATTCCTGAAAGGGACGTTTTGGACTATTGTCGAACCCTCATAAACTCTTCCAAGGGCAACCAGGTGGGGAGGATTGTCATCAACATACAACCCACATTTGTGTGATTAACCCGTACTTGGGTCTTGCCTCAAGGGATCGACATAGCTTCCCTTTGTGTTGACACAAGAAATAGAAGGACCAATCTCAAGCTCAGGAGGCAGTACGAGTCCTTAAGACTGCATCTGGCTAAAGGACAACATAAGTTGTCAAGTCACTTTTTTAGTGATCGACTCCTCCAGTTGGTCCCTGATTATTTGTGTCAGTTGCTCTAGTTCTTCGGGAGTGATGGACGTAGACGTGTAGGAGCTTTTTGAAGCCAATCTAAATTATTTTTTATGGCGACTACCAGAGTGCTCTGGTCGCCCAATGGCAGTACTTCGTGCATTCTAACGTCCATAGGTGACAAAGCTGCCCTGTGTTGACTGTTCTTCAAGGGAATCCTACCATCAACAAAATATTGCATAAGTTTACGGACTACTATTGTTATTATAAAAATTGACCATTGAAATAAAAAAATAGCTTACAATCTTGTCTGCTGTTTTGTGTCCTACCTCAGATGTCATCTCTCCAAATTTGTGGTGCGAGCCATCTTCCACTTCATGTGTCGTCTAATGTGAGATGGAGGATCAATGGTTGTTTTTGTACTCCCGAATTGGGCTGCTTGCTCCAATCATTTCTTTTGTTTTTCATCAATTAACTTTTGTTCTAGTAAATCATAACCCCCACGAGACAACATGTGAGGGGTAGTGTTTAGTTTCTGGATGGCCCGAGCATTCTTTCTAACATCTTGTCACAATTAGACAGAAACTTGTTAACAAAATGCACTTGAAAATAATGCATAACTCTCAAATTCATAAACAATGCAAGTCAATTAACTTCCCATGAAAGGTTTCTACGACTCTGACAAAATTATTGCCACTTTTATTTGCTAATATTGTACTTCTCATCGATAGTGCCATCGTCCTCCTCTTTGCCTTGTGCCAGAGCCCATTTTGTAGAAGCAAAGCTTCATGGTGAATCAAAGGTGATTCAAAGGTGTTTTGATGATAACAATGATCATGACAAAGATGATGATAAAAAGCTCAAAGATCAATCAAAGAACAACTCAAGAGAAACAAGAACAATTCAAGAGTTCAAGAATCAAGAAGAATTCAAGACCCAAAGAAGAAAGCCTAGAATCAAGATTCAAGGTTCAAGATCTCAAGAATCAAGATCAAGATTCAAGACTCAAGATTCAAGAATGAAGAAAATACTCAATCTAGATAAGTATTAAAAAGTTTTTTCAAAACTTTGAATAGCACATGAGTTTTTGATAAAACCTTTACCAAAGAGTTTTTACTCTCTGGTAATCGATTACCATATTGGTGTAATCGATTACCAGTAGCAAAATGAGTTTGAAAAAGTTTTCAAACTGAATTTAAGACGTTCGAATTATTTTCAAAAGGCTGTAATCGATTACAATGTTTTGGTAATCGATTACCAGTGCCCTTGAATGTTGAAATTCAAATTCAAATGTGAAGAGTCACATCCTTCCACTTAAAAGCCTTGTGTAATCGATTACACTAATTTGGTAATCGATTACCAGTGACTGTTTCTGAATAAATCAAAAGATGTAACTCTTCAAAAGGTTTTTGACTTTTTCAAATTGGTTTTAAGTTTTTCTAAAAGTTATAACTCTTCTGAATGGTCTTCTTGATCAGACATGGAGAGTCTATAAAAGCAAGGCTTTGTTTTGCATTTAAAAAATCTTGAATACTTTTCCAATCATTTTTATTACAATCCTTTACAAGCCTTGAATCTCTTTGAACTTCTTCTTCTTCTTTGTACCAAAAGCTTTCTGAAGTTTTCTGGTTTTCTAAACCTTGAAAACTTGTGCTATTCATCTTTTTCATTCCCTTCTCCCTTTGCCCAAAAGAATTCGCCAAGGACTAACCGCCTGAATTCTTTTTGTGTCTCTCTTCTCCCTTTTCCAAAAGAACGAAGGACTAACCGTCTGAATTCTTTTGCGTATCCCTTCTCCCTTGTCAAAGAATTCAAAACGACACAGTCTGAGAATTCTTTTGATTCTTCCCATTCCCTAATACAAAAGTGTTCAAAGGACTAACCGCCTGAGAATTCTTTTGTATCCCCATTCACAAAGTATCAAAGGTTTAACGGCCCGAGATCTTTGTCTCAACACATTGGAGGGTACATCCTTTGTGGTACAAGTAGAGGGTACATCTACTTGGGTTTGACTGAGAACAAGAGAGGGTACATCTCTTGTGGATCAGTTCTAGTGGAGGGTACATCCACTAGGTTCAAAGAGAACAAGGGAGGGTACATCCCTTGTGGATCTTTGCTTGTAAAAGGATTTTTACAAAGTTGAAAGAAATCTCAAGGACCGCAGGTCGCTTGGGGACTGAATGTAGGCACGGGTTTTTGCCGAACCAGTATAAAAACTCTTGTGTGTTTGTTTTCTTCTTCCCTACTCTTTTACTTTCCGCTGCGCATTTAATTTCCGTCTTTACTTTCTGTTAAGTTTTTCTTCTGCTCCTCATTCTCTTAACAATTTAGTAAAAGCCTTAGAAGAGTAATTTTTTAATTAGTAAAGCTTTAGGAATAATTAATTCAACCCCCCCTTCTTAATTATTCTGAGGCCACTCGATCCAACACATTTGAAAGTTAAATTTGACTTAAACTGCCTTTATCACCCTCCTATCTTCTTAAGGATTTTCTTCCTCATCCTTTGGTCGGATGCATCTGAAATATCAAATTCAACATGCGATACAAAAATACATTTAATAGTTAGTTAATAACATTCAACATTATAAGGTTTTTAGTACAACCAATTACAATAACATTCAACATTTAATTCAAATACCTGAGTGTCCTCCCAAATTAAATCCTTTTGAGCTGCATGAACTTCATTCCAGTTAACAAATGTAACGTGCACCTTGTCTCGAGCGACGATCCCTAGATACATCCTTAATTTCTTTTTGTGGGGACCATCAACTTTCCTAGTGGCAGGATCCAGATGAAGCATTGGTCTCTCCATCCTGACGGGTCAGGTAGCCAATGATCTAAGCCATGTTGCTTTTCTAGTCTTCTTTTGAGAAGACGACAAAGGTGCTGACTCAGGAGAGGACAGGAGCTCGATGGTGTAGTCATGTGCCTTTTTTGAAAACAACATTAACTAAACTGAACTCAAAATTATAGTAATATATGTAATTGTAAATATAGAAGAAACAAGTAAATATAAAAAAGATTACATTATATGATGTTAATTAATTCTCCTTCATCATAATCATTACGATTTGCATGGACGTCATCAACTTCTTCTCCGTTGACGTTAGGCATTTGTGTGGAGAAAGGAGTGAGACAAGTATCAAGGGTTGAATCATCATCTTCAAGATTAAGACTGATAGTTTTTTCGTGTAGAACCACTGA
This sequence comes from Glycine max, assembly GCF_000004515.6. NCBI lineage: Eukaryota > Viridiplantae > Streptophyta > Magnoliopsida > Fabales > Fabaceae > Glycine > Glycine max. The sequence goes on along the minus strand of NC_038255.2, from coordinate 5,504,601 downwards.
CCACCTTTCATCACAAGGATCTTGAACGTAAAACACCTGTTTAGCTTGTTCTGCCATGATGAAACACTTATTCTGATAAGCTACCTTCTTCAGATCTACCAATGTAAATCTGAAATCATCGGTTCGCACACCCATATTGTTATCTACCCACTTACACTTGAAAACATACACAATGAGTTTGACATAATTAAGCTCCCAAAATTTCTTCGATGACTCCAAAGCATGGACGCTAGATGAGGATTGTCATCATGTACAATAGCAAAGTGTTGGGATTCAGCCCTAAGACTAACCCCACTATTTTGCATTGTAGTCTTGCTATCTTGTGATTTGGTGTAGAACAAATACTTGTTGATATCGTATCTCTGCCAACTTCTAACATTTCTTTTAGGCCCATCTGCTAACTTCCTTAACGTTTTAGAAGCATTATCATCACCAAAGATTGTATCTTTAAAACAATTTAAGAAAATATTGTTATGCTCTTTCAACACCCTATTCTTGGTCATTTTTGGGTTACTTTCCATGACTAAGGCTTCGTGACAAACTATGTCTGGCAGAACTTCATTAATGTTATTTAGTATATACAAATGAGCTTGTTGTAATTCCTTTAGACCCGGAGTTATAACATGCAACCCTCGTGAACCCTTACCTCCCACTCTCTCGTCATGCCGAGACTCAGGAAGCCCAACTGGTTTATCCTTTTCAATGTACTCTGAACACAATTCAATAGTTTATTCTGCAATGTAAACCTCATTTTTTTCATTAAAGGTGTGGCCCTATCCTATTTAGGAAAACATTTTTTTATAGTAGATTCATACGTAAAGGTTAACTTTATTTTCTTAGATTTGACGAAATTTTGCATTGATCTCCAAGTACATCACACGAAAGAAGTGAGATGAATTCCACTACAATCAAGTATGCATCAAGAGAACAAAGGGAAATACACTAACAAAAATTTCGTCAAATTAAAGAAAAGAAAGTTAACCTTTACGTATGAATCTGCTATAAAAAAAACATCTCCCAAACTGTCCAAATGGACAATTCAAGATTCAATACAACAATTAATGAAAATTTTTGTTAACTCATTAGCAAGTGCATTAATTCGTCCAAGTAGTAAAGTAAAACGGAAGTTTGAGTGTCGAGTTCACATGAACTTTGATTATACTCAGAGTTGTGTATATCCAATTTTCAAGCAATTAATGAATTGATTCAACTATTTGTAACATGTGACATTAAAAGTAAATTGACATAAAATTAAATTAATTAGCTAGCATGTGCAAGGCGAGAAAAACAAACACTCGGAGCGGTGAAGCGACGGTTGATGCAGAATTATGGATATGTTGGGGCTTAGCCTACCAAAACTACTATTGATGCAATGTTAATGATTTTTCTTTATTCAATACTATTCCAATTATCACCTACATCTACTCATATACTCTAGCCATGATTCCTCACACGAAAGAGCCTAATTTACCTAATTGCTCTCATAATCCCTTAAGAGATAAACTAGCTAAATTGCATTATAAACAGAGATGCATAAAACAAGTTAAATAATACCATTCTATTTCTAGAGATGAATTACTTAGATTCTCTTTTCTAGTTCTTAAGAGATAAACATTTTCCAATTCCTAAACCTTAAAACATAGCATGAATATGGATGATCAAGCCACAAGCATGAAAATACACACAAAAGGCAATGAAACTGAAATAACATTAAATAGATGGTAAGAATCATTACATCAAGAGTGTTTGATTGCTAAGATCCCAACAATGGGTGGTTTAGCCTTTCATTGTCATGAAAGATGATCAAGCCACAAGCATGAAAATACGCACAAAAAAGAGGCAATGAAACTGAAATAACATTAAATAGATAATATGAATCATTACATCAAGAGTGTTTGGTTGCTAAGCTCCCAACAATGGGTGGTTTAGCCTCTCATTGTCATGAAAGGCTTATAATTACAAAGGGAATGAGGATGGGCAAAGAGAGTGGAGAACAATAGAGAGGAAGTGAAAGTGGAAGCTCTTAATGGTTGATTTCTCCTCCAAAGGAATGTGCCCTAGCTTTTCTTTGTGTGGGGGATAATGAATGAATGCTTCCCTCCTTTTTTTCTCATTTAACATGCAACTCAGTTTTGTTTTTCGTGACCTCACGCTAAGTGTGATTTCATGCTAAACGAGGAGTAAGTGGTCACGCACTAAGTGCTCAACTCTCGCTAAGTGAGGGCTGCTCGTTAAGCGACCGCGTCGCGCTGAGTGAGTGTCTTCAAGCCTCCAACTCTCTTTCATGCCTTCTTCTATGTTTCTACAAAAAAAAAAAGAATACACCACCAAAACAATATCAATTTACTAGTTTAAGCACCTACTGTACAAAAACTTAGAGGATGCCAAAATCCTAATGATTCACACAAAAAGAAGCAATAAAAAAGGGGAAATCTGATAATTTCTATGTGACTTAATTACAAAATATACTTATGCACAACAGTTATCAACTGTCCACAAGAATCATTGTATTGAATCTCAAACGGGAAACTAAGGTCCCCTCATAATGAACATTAATTGTATATAAAGCAATAGTCATTAATCACACAAAACAAGTTATAAAAGCACTAATAAGAAAAAAAAAGCATCAAAAGTTTAGGAAAGACATTCATACCTGTGATGATAGTCACTACCAATCTCAACAATGAATGTCGTGATCACAAAGCAAACAAGAAAATGAAAAGTGTCTACAAATTACAATTATAATTACAATTACCTTAACAAGAAGAAATAAGAAACTAAAAATAAACGGTATGTTATCAGTGTATTATGAAGTGGTTTATGCCCCTTGCTTTTATGGATTTTTAATTGCCTATCTTAACCCACCAACTCCTTTTTGAAAATTATATACATAGAACCCCATTATCCTCACAAAGTGAATTGAGAATCAGAGAATGCTAGAAAGATAAAAGGTACTACCATATATATATGTAGACGCCAGCTAGGCACTTCCAAATTTACATCATCTCAAAACAAATCTTAATTATAAGAGAGTAATAAAAAATAGTAAAATAGATGGAATTGACAATGTTACATGTCCGCCAACCTTTGCTTAATTTTCTTCGCATTTAATAAAGAAAAGGAATAAAAAGGGAAATAGAAGCCTTTGTCACATTGGCTTAAAAGGAAAGAGAATTAGCCTTTAGATAATGGCTATTGAGTATGACCATCCACATTAATTTTAGTTTCATCTTACCCTAGGTGTTATCATTTTATTCAAGCGACTTGTGATATGGGAGAGGAGTAGTAGTAGGGCCCTCTTCTTTAAAAAAAAAACTTGTGTTAGGATAGAAGAAAAGGAAGCAACAAAATCAATTCTACGATGATGGAGTAGTACATAAGTGCCCCCCTTCATAACATACCATTTCATAACATAGATGCAACAAACCATAAAGTAAAATACCTAAAATGAGAGAGGTTTACATTTACTCACTTGTAAATTTCCATGTTAACAGCAGTACCCTTAAATATCTAATATAATTTTCAACTAAGTCATCATTCAGATCCATAACTAATTGGGTGATAATTGAAAACTCATGATACCCCTTTTAGGTGTATGTCCATTTCATCCCTTTAGATTCACTTTGGCATCATCATTAGTTGATGAGGAAGTGGTCCATTTTCATGATGGAAACAACTTCAATCAAATGAATGAGAAGAAGCAAAGAAGATTATAGAAAAGAGAAAGCTGGGAAGACATTTATTTGAAGAAAGAAAAATTGCAATTAGTACTACATGTGGTGTTTGTAATGCAATTGCAATTACCTCCAATGAGAGGAGTTCAATTAAAGACCCTTAGAAATGCTTTTTGAAATTGGGTCTAAACAGGTGGGCTCCAATAAATCTGAACTTGAGCTTGGATGTTCTGTATTGTCTTCTAACTGAACAACACTGTCAAATTAGTATCACGCGAGTGAGTACTAGAAGTTTTTCAAGAGAAATCAACTTGATACAACAAGAACTTGATGCAAATATGCCATTTTTTTTTCTAATCTCCCAACTCAATGTTCTGTAAAATTAATCCAGTGTAAAAATCAAATTCATAAATTTATTCTGTTTTTCAAGTGTCCCAAGAGAGCGGAGATAAAACGAATAATATATTACGCTTATAGAAAACTATTAGAATCTTACAGTTTTTGGACCAATAATTTATGAAGCTATTAGAATCTCATGTAAATATTCTATAGATATTTCATGAGAGTCTTAAGTATTACAAGCTATGTCACTATGTGTTATAATGATATGTTATCAGTTGACCTCACCTGTCCTCAACCTCAATAAGTGTTTTGCAATCAACCTAACAAAGGTGTTATGAAAAAATAAAAAATAAAAAAAAACTCATTCCTCCCACTTCATTTCTAATATCCAACTCTTCAAGTTCAAACTTTTCGTAGAAGATGTAGTTATCATAAGATCAATCATTATTTTAACCCAAACCATCTTATACTTCAAATAACTACATAATCACCCAAAAGAAATTGTGAATAAGTGAATAAGTGATGGATAAATCAATAAAAGCATTAGACTTTTCCAAATCAAGAAAATAAATCCTGTCATGCACTTCTTAAGTAAAAAAATGCTTACTAGAAAAGAGTTCACAACAAATTCTAAGGAATTAGAAGAAGCAATTAAGGTAACTCTTTCTTTCACACTTTAAAATGCCAACTTTAGAAGCACAAAGCAATCTCAAAACAATATGTGAGTTTTCCCACTTCAAACTCAGAACAATCTCATCTGAACTTCAATGAATTACTTGAGTAAGGTAAGATGGGGTTTCACCTAAGGTGTATTCAAGGGTTTAATAAGTCACAAGTGAATAACAAAGGAACAACAGATTTTCCAAAAATGTACTCAACAAAAGTAAAACAAAACAATGACGGCATCCCAACGCGTTATGACCTAAGTAAAAAAAGAACAAACCTTCGATGGTTGACGGAAGATGGCGGTAACGGCGTCACAATAGCAACGTCTCAATGACGTAGTCACGCCGGTGAGCAATAACAACCAAAGTGAGTGACGGTGGTGAGACTAACGGTGAGGATCGTTGCGAGTGAGAGTGGTGAGGTTGAGGACCATTACGAGTGAAAGTACGGTGGTGAGAGTGGCTGGTGAGCTTTGGTAAAGGGTTTGGGAATTGGACAGATTAAGCACAAAAAGGGTTTTAGGTTTTTATTTAAGTTAAAACACAACATTAGTTTTTCAAAAATCAATGTTAACATTAGTTCGATAACATCAATTTTGTGAAAAACCGATGTTAACATGAGTTCATTAATATCGTTTTTCAAAAAAACGATGTTAACGAACTAATGTTATTTATGAGTATGTCACTGCATTTTTGTTAACATAGGTTTTTGATAAAACTGATGTTAAGGTAGTGATATTTAAGTTATTCTTTCTAGTAGTGATTGAAAAACACTTGAAAGAAAACTTTAATTCACTAGGATTAGATGTTGAATTATTTAAAGTATTAAAGAAAGGAATATTCAAGGATACACAAATTTATATTGATTCAGTCTTTTTGGGACCTGCACGCATTCGGGTATCCAATAACCTGAATTGGCTTTCCATTATAGAATATTAGAGTATACAAATACTATGCACACACAATTATCCTAATCTACAACCATCCCATTTCTTGCACCCCTCAAGAAGATAACCTCTATGTAGAATCCTTCCCACATAGATACTAAGAAACTATATCTTAGAAAAAGAAACTTGAAGAAAATCACAAAGATGATGATAAAGTACAACTAATTGTGTAAAGATCCATCTCTTGAGCTCAAAGAATCTCCATAGAAGTGTCAAAGCCTTGATCCCTTGATAAGAAATCCAAAACTGAAGTTTAGTGATCAAAGCTTGTAGAAACACACCTCAATAGTCTTTCTTCAAATGCATATGAAAGTAGGCTTTCATAAGAAGATAATGAAACAAGACAGTTCTATTTATTAAATTTTCAAAATATAAGAATAATAATCTATTACTAGCTAGTTGTAATTGGTTATTTTATTCTTCGTGGACCTGGGTTTAAGACTTTAAATGCATTTACAATTAATTGGACATGTAATCAATTAAAACATGAACTTGTATTTCAATAACAAACAAAGCTTTATTTGTAATCGATTAAAACACGACCGGTTCTAGTTTTAGATTCAAGCCCTAGCTTGTGTAACTGATTTACCTGGTAGGTAATCAATTACCACAACTTTATGTGTCTTAATTTTCATATTACAATAAGAACAATGTAATCAATGACTACTTATTTTCAATCGATTACCATTTGTTAAATTTGAAATACTCTTAATTTTTCAAGGCTTGATCAATTTCTAAGATATCTAATGTGTTAAGCACAAGATAAATTACAAATCCTAAGCACACATAAGCCTAGATTCTATAACAAACAATACAAGGACCTTGATGAAAACAAGCTTATGGCACCAAACATCAAAATCAAAACTTATGCTAAATTAGTGAGAGTTATCTTCTTGTTCGAATAAAAGATAAAATTATCTCGGCTCAAATCAAGGCCGCCCATTCTGAATGAAAAAAAAACACTCAAGTAGAAAATATAAAACAATTATATCATTCATGGGATTATAACATATGAAGTAAAACCCTATGCCCCGATGTCACATTTATCAAAGCATTTTCCTATCACAGGCTAAGTCTCTCCATCTCTAACATGGAACTCATCATATGTTGGCTGACCTGAAACAAAACGGCAATCAACCCAAACACAAACACATACTAGGAGTGAGTTATCACATTTCTAAATAAAATATGGATAAACAAAAACATAAGAAAAATACATTATACAATTATTTATAACACAACTTAACTTAATTCAATCCACGTTACTTCACCACTTTATCATTTGAAATTCATATTTCAATCACCAATCACATTACACATGAATCACACACTCGAGTCAAGATTTAACAACACTTACTGATTTCCTAATAAAAAATTCGCAGGTGTTATGCAACAATTATATTAAGACTCAAGCCTATATACAATGTGGTACCATGTCAGTGAAAACCCATACTAGGGCACTTAGGAGTACATAACAAGACACACCACACAATGGGTATGTTAGGCCATTCTCACTAAGTAAAATCATAAGACGACCAGTCAGGATCACTCTATTTTGCAAGAATGCTCCAACCATATGGGGTCAACATAGATATAAAGGAGCACTTAAACCGAGTGTCTTTACCCTCAAGGCCTAGACTCCGAAAAATCCGTTAGGACCTCACATTCCTAATTTAGGTCCAACCCCTAAAACAATTTTTTGCATTCAGACACTATTTATGAATTATACAATACCCACGACCTCATATTTATGTTTCAAACATGTTTAACACATTGTGCTACAATTTAACACTTTAGGTTCCTAACTAGGAATCCTACATTTTCCCTTTAACACTACACATAAACACTTTTCTCAAGGTAAACACCAGTCAGGTTATTGTATAATTTACAACTCACAACACAAGTAATATAACATCATATATTAATCACACACTCACTCACAATCATATCTCATGTTTACAATTTAACATCTCACAATTTAACTAATTACAAAATATACTTAACAAATAGATAAGAATGTATAATAATAATAACTAAACACATCTAACTTTAAGACTTATAAATATATTTACATGTATCAAATATATATAACACAACACTATACAATTACATGCAATACTATATATATATATATATATATATATATATATATATATATATATATATATATATATATATATATATAATTAATAATAACAATAATAATAAATGTATCATTAGATAAATATTATATATATAGGTGCATAAAAATAAATGAACCCAAAAAATATATCTGTAAGTCATCAAATATATTATAAACATTAATATATATATATATAATAAATATGTTCGTATATATATTTATATAAATAAGAAACGTATTATATATATATATATTAATATAAAATAATAACAATATTATCCAACATATCATTGAATATATATATATATATAACAAATCAAAAATTTATATACTTATATTGATTTACAGGGAAAACCGGTATACCTATATCTTAAACATATTTCAATGAAACCATCATTACTGCAAAAAAAGCCCTTTAACAACGGTTAATAAAGACATTCAATGATGGTTATAACCCGTCTTTATATCCAACATTGTTGAAAATTTAGACTTTTAACGACTGTTAAAAAATAACCGTCTTAGTATAATCGATCTTTCTAAGACGATTCTTAACTAAGAACTGTCTTAGAAAGTACCATTTCTAAGACGGTCCTAAATAATAACCGTCTTAGAAAGGGTACTTTTTAAGACGGTTCTTAGCTAGAAACCGTCTTAGATAGTAACTTTTCTAAGACGTTTGTTAACTAAGATCCGTCTTAGAAAGTGATCATTCTAAGACGGTTCGCTTGTTACATCCGTCTTAGAAAATATCTTTAGTAAGATAGTCTTAGCTAAGAACCGTCTTAGAAAGGACATTTTCTAAGATGTTTCTTATCTAAAGTGTCTTAGTTACACCAAATTTTTTACACCTAAAAATTTCCAAATTACAAACATGAATGTAGAACCTACAACATGAATAAATTAACCTAATTAATTCAGCAATCTATATATAATTATACAGTTAAATGTTAATTCAACAATCTATACATGAATAAACCTTAAGAAAATAAATTCAAGCACAATTCATGCCTTTACTCTTCTACTTTTCATTCTATTTTAAATTGAATATACAGTAACTAACCAATATTGCCTATGTTGATCATTCAACATCTCAAAATGAGCACTTTCATGACAATATGACTAATGAATTTGCTACAAAAAAAAAGCTTAACGGAATATTAAAGAATTGTCAAATTTTTTGAAAACACATAAAGATTGGACAACTATAAATTAACATTTGGACAACTATAAATTTAATGAGCACTAGATTGTCCCATTTGTATGAATATGAAGCTAGCATATAGAGCATTTTAGGCTGAGAGGAAGACAACAAATAGATAGACACAATAAAGGATTAAATATGATAGAAAGGTCTTCAATTCCATAATAACATATAGACAAACACAATAAAGGATAACAAAAGCTCCAAATATATGATAGAAAAGTCTTCAATTCTAATACCAACCTGTCCTTGGCGGAACAAAGCTTTAGCATTGTCATCTCCCTCACGCATTGCAAATTGTGTATCCAATAATGCTCCTTTAACACCCAAGTACCCTATGGAAAGGCTCTGATCTGCTTAATGACTACCAGAATTTCCTATAACTTTGTCAATTGTGAGCTAATAAATAAGGACCAAGCACGCAAACAAATAATATTAATAACTACCAAAATTTCCTGCAACTTTGTCAATTGTGAGCTAAGATTACTTTATGTTAATGAAGCCCCAATATTGACTTTTGTATTGACTAATGCCCTTAGGTTATTTAAAGCTCAAATAACTCGATATCAATAGTACAACGAGAATTTAGTAAAGAAATTATAAAATCAACTCACGTCATCTGAAACACAACTAATGCACTGAAAGGCTCAATGAGCATGTAGGGTAGTTCAATTTCATCAGAGCCATCAATCTTCGCAGATTTAGGGAAATATACCCATATAGATTCATGCCACTTAAACCACATCTCTAGAATAAAGCTTTCAATTTTCAAATTTAATGCATCACAACACCACCCCCGCCCCCCTTGCCCCTAAAAAAAATAAAAAGAAAATAAATTGAGTTAAAATCCACGTGTGAGCCTATTAACCAAGAAAAAAGATAATTGAACACATTCAAGCATTTACACCAACCTGAATCCACTAATGCCCATGCATTCAGGGTCCACAATATCTTTTGGTGTGGCAAAAACAATTGTGGAGGCCTTGATGAGAAACTCAATGAAAATTTCAAAGCAAAGTCCAACAGATTGGATACACGTCCCACAACCTATTATTAGAATCAAAAGCATAGGAAATTAAGTTTAAAGCAATCCAGTATGCATCCAAATTATTTGAAGCATAATATACAAAGTGTAACTTCTCTCCCCTACTATAAGGAAATATTTTTTAACAATAAAACAATTCATAAAAGGCAATCTTAAGTAAGCAATGAAACATGCACAGCCAAACCAGGGTGTAGCTATACAGAAAATCTAGGGGGGAAAATAAATAGCTAATTGTGGTCAGCATTACTTGGTGTAACTCTTCAAGATCATCCAAATGAATTGATGTGAGTTTTTGTAATAACTTCATGTCCCAGAATAAACTGGTATAATCAACCGTAAGAAACGTATCCTGCCAAGCCTCAAATACAAATTTTTCACACAACATTATAGGTGTAAATGAACAATAAGCAGCTGAATTTTCAGCAAAAGCTGAAAGGTCTTTGGATCCTGTATTCAACTGCAACTTGTGCTTTTCATGTTCAAACCTTCTTGATAGTATCTGTAGAACAAATTTAAGATTAACAATCAAATGACGAATGTGCAATCTTATAGATTTCAATACTATCATGCAAGGGACAAACCTGATGCATCTCCTTCAACTTCTCAATAATATGAATACCATCCTCGTGAATACTATTATTAAAAAGGATGAGTTTGATACATCTATGCAAATATAGAATAAAAAACAAAATAAAATGTATCTAAAGATAAGCCACAAAAACAATAAACCAAGTGAACTATTGAGTGTAACTGAATATATAAACCAAGCAAATTGTTTAGTAAATGTTATTTTGATCAATTGTCCTATTTAATATCCATTTATTTCTTAATTCTCACAAACAGTACCAGTAAACCAAAACAAAATATAGACTCATGATACTTGATCTTGTATATGTGAGGGATCAAAATGCCACCACAAAAGTCCTGAGAGAATTGAGACAAACAAGACTTGGAAAATCCTTAAGCCAGAATAAGACTCATGCCTCGTTTCCTTTAAACCCCTCTTAGGCAGAACCATGAATTGCTCTCACCAGCTAGTGCTCCATTGGTTCTCAGAACCTACCAAACATGCATTTAAATAATATCATTTACTAACTTAGCCATGGTGTTGTATTGCCCTACTTTTTAATGCTATAAGAAAAAATAAAGCAATGCCAAGAGAACCAGAAAATTTCACTTACTTCTAGGTGTTCCTGAATTTAAAAATGCTAGTTCTCTATGATTCTGTTGAATCTCTTGTTTCAGAAGAGGGTATAAGTTCTGCTCATAGGATGAAACTAGGAACTGTTTGATTGAAGCTTGATCCTCATAGTGATCTATCTGTTCTTCTTGTTTGACACCAACAACTATGCTTACAAACCCACAAAATGTAAAGAATTAGAAGGTTCATTTGCATGTCTCTCTAGAAGTTCAATCCATGTCATGCCAACTTTTTTTCCCCGTGTTTATGAGAAAACTGAAATCTAAGCATAATCATGAAAATCATGATTGAAGATACTTCCAACGTCATAATTTTTGGGATTCAAATGCCTTGTTTAAATTCTGGAAGTTGAGCTTAATTGTTCATCTAAATTTGTTGTTAGGATTAAATAAACTATTAAATTTTCATAGCATAGCATAGCTAATCTCACAATCACACAATGTACAAGGACTATCGATGATAAAATAAAAGGCTATGTTTAAATGCATGCACAATATTAAAGACGGACAACTACTCTGCTAATGGAGCTTTACTTTTAGAAAAAATGCAAGTATCAGTTTCTTTACAAGTTAAATAAAATTGCATCGAATTAGGGATAGAAGATAGAGAACTAATTTATTTATTTATCCCTATTTTCTTAAAATCTAATAAAGGGGTGTCCTAGCTAGTTCGCTGGCACATACACATTTTAATTTCCTAGATCTACACAGACCGACCAAGAATTAATGGCAACTTATTCTAGTAATGTAATCATTAATTTCCTAGTTCCTCAACTCGCTCACGGCACAAAAGTTGGTTATCCACATCTCCATATTTCCCCAATTCCTCATATACAACCCTATTAAATAAGGACATGGTTAAAAACTTGAACATGGTGAACAAGAAAAATAGAAGCATGCCAAAAGCTAGTATGCTATATCACACAGTCACAAACTAAACAAGTGTTTGCCATATGCAAGAATTAATGGCAGCTTATAGTTGGATAGCTGCCAACTAACCTCCAAGATGCATAAATATTTCCAACCATCCCTCCGATACTACTTCATGCAAAACTAAATTCCAAAATTCCAATTAAAAGAAGGCAAATCTATCTGGCAATCTCTTTCATCTTTTGCACGACACTTTCTCATAGAATAATAATCAGCAGTAATCAAATTTAAACAGAAATTATGTCAGTAAAAAAGTAGGACATATAGTTAAAAAATGTGCCACCAAATTAAATGAATTCCAAGAAAGATACTGAGTGAAGTCAGCAACCAAGTTTATTGTTATATTTGGTTTCCAATATGAAGCCCACTCCACAGAACCATCATCATTAGAATCATTATCATCTTCAGATTCATCAACCACCTAACACAACCAAAAGAGAACAATATAGAGATCATCATAATAAAGATCTTCAGTTTTAGTACCATAATAAAGATCTTGAACTCAAGCAAAAGTACCATAATAACAATTTCACATAAGTTAATTATAAAAATATGGGAGCAAATAACAAACCTTGGATGTCACTTGAGCCTCACTAAAATCTGGTGAACTTCCCAACAGACTTTTCTTTTTATCTGCTTGTGACTTGGGCAAGTACATCACAACAGTTGAGACCAACAAAAATGAAGACGTCTCGTAAGCCACTTTCTTTAAAACATATTTATAGTGACTAAAATATCAATAACAAGTTAAAAATCATATGATGCGTCCTTCCAAATGCTGCTTGAGGCTGGTATTCTAGATCACTTGGGTGCGAAAAGCCAGAGTGTGCAAAGAAAACATGAGCATATAGACTCCTATTATGCTCCAACTAGGAAACTCTTTGCAACATGCGCAAAAATCAGAACACAGACTAGTAAGATTATGATAATTACACAAAAACCTAATTTCGTTTTTTAGTAGAAGTAATTTATTTTGAGACTTTCGATCATGAACAAAGTAATCACGTGCCATCATAACTTCATAACTCGAAATTGAAATTCCATTCAAACTCAAATCATAACCTAAAAGTATCATCGAAATGGTATAAATAACTAACCTACCTTCACTAGACAATCGAATTCAGAGAAATAATAATAATAATTTAATCGAAGTGAGATCGTGCAATAGAAGTTGAGTTAGCAAAGGTGAAAGCGTGTGTGTGAGAGAGAAAGAGTACTAGAGGTTGTGCCTTCTGAAATAGATTGGAGATGAGAGCGGAAGGTTCGGTAGGTTTTTTGGGGGAAAAGAATTTGGAGGCGAAGTACCAAAAAACTACCATACATATGATTCCAGAGAGGCCAAACCCTCCTTGCGCTGTTGCTACTGCCCTTGTGGCGCCTGACCGCCTTCAACTGCTGGCGCAAGATCAATTGAAAACCTCAGATCGGTATCGCAAGATCTTCTCCCCAAATTGCATTCTCCAATCTTCAATTGAGTGTCTCTCAATCTCCTAGCTCTTCGCTTCTCTGCATTTCTGTTTGCATTATTACTATTATTATCATCACTATTGTCAGCATCACCGTTTTTCTTTGACTGGTGCTTCCATCACCATTCCAGAAGGTTTTGGAATCCCTCGCGGCATTCCTCTTGTTGCACTTCAGTATTTCGAGATCTATGAACTCCTTCACTGTCTCAGTTTCCTCGTTGGCATCGTCGTCGTCGCCACAAACCTTAACTTCAGAGTTCGGTTTGTAAGAACGTTTTGTTTTCCTGGTGTCGTCGCGGGTGAACAGATCGGAAAGGGTGTTGTAGGGTCAAAGGTGGCGGGGCAGGAACAGGATTTGGAGAAAGTGAGCAAATGAGTGAGTATGAGAGTGAAAAGGTCAACTGAGAAAGTTTGAGAGATGTCGAGGTTGAGTTGAGGCCAGCATGGAGGATACAGGACTTTTAATTTTTTTCAGCGAAATTAAGTCGGGTTTTAGTATAAAACCTATCGTAAATTTTATTAGATATAACATTCTAAGACGATTTTTAGTAACCGTCTTAGAATGTGCATCGTAAAAGGCATTTTTCATTACAATAATTACAAAAATACCACCGTCTCATTTTCTAAGACGGTTCTATAGAAAACCGTCGTAGAATAAGTGTCGTAAAAAATTATATTTCTAGCCGTGCATGTATATATATATATATATATATATATATATATATATATATATATATATATATATATATATATATATATATATATATATATATATATATATATATATAATTAATAATAACAATAATAATAAACGTTTCATTAGATAAATATTATATATATATATAGAGGTGCATAAAATTAACTAAACACATTAAATATATATGTAAGTAATCAAATGTATTATAAACATTAATATATATATATAAAAGTAATTAGCGTATTAAAAACATTAATATAAATATATTAAAACCTTAACGTAAGCATATATATTTATATATTAAATACATTGACGTAAACATTAAAAACATTAACATAATGTACATTAACATAAATATATTAAAATATTAACGTAAACGTGTATATATATATATATATATATATATATATATATATATATATATATATATATATATATTAATATAAAATAATAAACATGTTCATATATATATAGTAAATGCCTAATTACAAATATGAATATAGCTTTAGTCAATTAATTCTTCAAATAGTTTTAGTCAATTCAATTATCTAATAACCACTTCACTTATGCATTTCATGATGAGAAGTTACGTATGCGGAAGAAAAAAAATAAAGCTTGTGAAATCAAAGTGTCAATATCCGTATGTGTATAAATTGCGGCGTTGAAAATTTTAGAAAGAAGAAAAAGAAATCAACAAGATTGAAAGACCAATATATCAAGTATATAAAAAAAAAAATCAATGCCACACAATTTTTATGCTAATTATAAAGAATCTCAATTTCTAGGATTCACACTTAACACAGGAACATATCAATTTCACAACAAATTCACATTGGGACACCAATTGGTCCATCAAACACAGTTAATCCACAATTAGAAACATAAAAACATAATTGAATTTCATAAAATAATCCAAAATAACTCAAAAATTGATCCTCTAAGGATTGTTATACATGTTCATTTTAATCCCCAAATATGAGTAACTCATCCCTTACCTCGAGGTAATCGCTCAAGTGTTCTCTGTTAGAAATGGTGGTATTTCTGGTATTCTCTATAGCTCCTCCTCCGGTTGCTCTGTTAGGGTTCTTGAGAGTTAGAAAAAAAGGAACAAAAATGTTTTTACAAAGTTGCTTAGGGTTAAAATTCCTTTAAATAGTGAGTACCAATGACCTAATATTATTTTATTTATTTATTTAAAAGAAACAAAGGGACGAATGTTACGGTAAAACTCCAAGAGATCTTAAATCGCTCCCACTAATAATTAACATGAATTGGTCGATATATATAAAACAAATGAACTTGACACCTCACTTCAATCCAAAACTTTAAGGCATTAGGTGTACTAGTCTTTCTTACTTATATGTTACTTAACTAACCCATTTCTATCCAATTAATGAGAGACTTCATGTTCACACTTTCACTACAATGTCTTATACATACTATAGACTTAAAAATAACTATCTAATTCAAAATATACAAAAAAATAATAATTATTTCCCAAGGATTCATGATATTCAAATGCAATCATGCCATAAATATACATTCCAAGCAATGACCGTTCAGAGTTTCTAAGCTTAATATATAAAAAAATCATAACTCAATTCTTACAATATATTGTCAAATTATTGGCTAATTTATATACTATTTTACAGGTAGAGATATCAAGCCAAACATCAATTAACATTGCTCATTGATATGCTAATTAACTAAGAGGAGATATAAGATAAGTTTAATGGTTAACGGAGAAGAGAAGAGAAAAAATATCACTAGATGGATTCTCTCTAGTATAAAAAGAAACATTTGTCCATAAAAAAAATACTATATTAGCTAAAATATTTTTCAAGCCATTTTCTTTAACCAATCCATACACGGAGAGGCTAAGAACAAACTTATGCCAACTCAATAGCAAGCTCCAAGCAACAATGACTGCTCTAGTCACTAGCGGCGGTCTAAGAGAGAGTGAGAATGAAAGAGTAAGAGTGAGAACAATAACAAATGTGGAAAGGAGATGGAGTATGAGTTAAGTCTCTCTTGATTTTTCATATACACATTAATATTAAGGTAAAAAATCATATACACAAGGGATTCAAATATCTACCACTTGGATCAATTAATATTCATAAAGTAAATAAATTGCAGAGTACTTCTGTTGATTGGATGTACGAAAAAGGAATAGCTAAGCCAAAGACATATGTTCTTGCTTCTTTCAAGTACTCAACCACGTGAAACCAATTTGACTGTGTTCTTCAGGGAGAGAGGACAATACAAAACATCCCGGCATAAGTTCAGATATATTGGACCCCATCTATACCACACTTCATAAACTTGATACAAAGTCTTTCCTAGCTACCCTCTCAATGTTGTATATATGGTTGATAGTTTCAGGTACCAATAGTCCTTTTCTTTCTTCTAATTATTTCAAATTTTCTTCCAATATAATTGTTTCAAGTTCCTGCTTTTCATTAATTAATTTGTTTTATTGGGTTGATTCTTTCTTATCTTTTTTATGATATGTGTCATATATAGTCATAACCTACTAATGATGTTGCGAACGAGGATAAACGGCATGACCACAATGTAATTGCTTGACTATATTGACAACGCCATGATCAGTTTGAATATGCTTAATCGTTTGGTTCCACATTATGACTGTAAATGATTGCGCCCCAGTTGAACAAGAACAAAGAGAAAAATTAGTAAGGGAGAAAAGTTTTATGATAGACATATGGACATAATTTCCTTGGTCACCATCATTCAACTTTGGGGACCTACGTACTTTAATCAAAACTTCAGTCACATGCATAAGGATATTCAAGGCCAATCTATATTCATAATATTGGGCCTTGATTTGAAGCACATCTGCACATGAACTAATTACTTCTCGATCTGTTTCTTCTCTTTGCTTTCTTAGTTGTGGTGTTTAGGGAAAAAAAATTCCATTCTCATTTTTATGTTGGCCTTGTTGATGCTACAAAGGATGTAGGTAGATTTTTGGCATTTTTTTAGAAAAATGTTGTGAATGAAGGTCAAAAGCAAGAAATGCACGAATATTAACGTGGAACATGTCAATTATTTAAAACAACTATTTTTTTAAAATATAAATCAAATTTTAATGGAAATCCCTACTTCGTGTTTGTTATACAAAAACCAATTCATAAAAATAGCATTTTTCATTTTTTAATTTTTATTACCTAATTAACATGCTCGCTACTGTAATGAGTTGAGTCAAGAGAATTTTTCCTTCAACACCTTCCAAGTCATCCAATTAATTAAGATCCTTTAAATCCTTGTTATAATTGATTGCATACTGGAATAATTTTCATAGAGGTCATTGGATAATCGGATCAATTAACTGTTGCCCACGGTTGATCAAATCTGTCCGGAAGTTATTGTAACTTTCTAATACTTATCTTTAATTTTTATAAATAAAAAAAAAAATGATCATTTGTAAAGAGATACAAATAACATATAGCTTAAAAGAGCCAACATGAATTAGGTAAAAGGTTAAGTGAGGGAACATCTTGTCCCATTTTCTTCTTTTCCTAGCTTTTCCCTCCTTCTAGCTGTCCCATTTTCTTCTTACTTTGTGAGAGTTTTTAACATCATGGAAAGATTCCAGACTAATCCACTCACTTTATACCTGTGCACTTCCCACATAATAATTCATTTTGCTCCAAAGAGTGATATGGGCTCACCTACCGCTAGAAAGAAATGATTTTAATTCTCCCCCTTAGCCAAATTCACTTTTTTTTTTCCCTTTTCAAGTACTGAGCATAAATAATTTCACGACTTGTTCGTTGATAAGAGAACACTATAGTATGTCATTTTTTTTTAAAAAGACCATGTATATTCCATTGTGGCTATGTAATTATGCCATAGACTCAACTCAACTCATATTCGTTCATTATATTGTAATACTGTGGCGAACCAGTTCTACTGCTCTAGAACATTTACGTGCTTCCCATCCACAAAGCAAAACTAGAAAACTTTAGTTTTAAGAAACAAAGTTTATATTATAATATAAATATATAACCCAAAATATTAGGATATGATTGCAAACACCTCATTAGTAATATTATAGCTGGGTTTAGGACACTACACACATTTTTTGTGGGGTTACATTGTTACGAGGTTATATATATATATATATATATATATATATATATATATATTCTTAATTAGGTATAACAGCATGATTGCATCTATATATAGGAGCTATCTCTCTTTTCTAAATCATATTAAATATCAAATTTAATTTCAGATTCTTACGTACGCCAGCAAGAAGAGACGAGACATGACTAGCTGAACTAGCTAAAGTTTTGCGCCACAGGTATTTCATTCCCATTATTATTGTTGATGAGTACGTAATATTTAGTGAGAAAGGATAGATACAGCAAATTTCAGTTACTATGAATCACACAAACCATCACTTACCATGTCAATTGTGAAACATTAATCAATAAGGAGTTAAACTTAATTGATTAAGCAAGATATAAGAGTATTATAAATTTTGATATCATATTCAATTTCTATAAATAAATAAAAAATTAATACTAATCACAAAAAACGATCACTGATTGACTGATCAGTTTACCTTGAGCGCATTAAACCTAAAACTTGACCATATCATGGACAAATTACACTGCTTGATTTCTTGCAACATCATATGATACTCTTACTATTAATAGTAATTTAATGTCTATATTAACTTTCTTTTTTTATTTGTAAAAATCAAAGACTAATATCAAGTAATTGGACTAGATTCTTTGATCATTATAATCCTCTTTTTCAATATACACAATTTAGTGTATTTTTTTATGACAAAATATGCCATGTAATGCATTACAAATAATTGATAAAAAAATCATTGTAAATGCTAAAAAGGTAAAATATCACGTGAAATTAAAATAAAAATCTACAGTAAAATTCGCCCAAAGATCATTATCTCTCTTCAGTGTGATATGCAAATTCTTTTCTTCTCTATTTTAGCCCCATCTCCCCTTTTATTCAATGTGAGATGAAGTACGGTTATGCTATATAGCTATTAATCATCACGAGATTATGGCGATTTTGTCACATTATATAACTTGTCCTTTGTTTCCTTGCTTCTTTTCTTTTCTGCAGTTCTGTAAGCTACCTCATTAATTATTGTCTGAAGGCACTTCAGAAAGCTCCAATTACACTTCCTATAAGAAAATTCACGCATCCTGATTCCCTACAGTCCTTAAAATGACACATTCGCGCATTAAGATGATAAGAATCGTATGATCTTCATTAAAAGATGCATATATCATTTTAGTAAAATCAAGGTAAAAAATACCTTCAAAATACTAATGAACCATTTGATCTTCATCATATGGTCCAGATTCACGACTGCATGCTTGTGTGAATGCAGAGAATTTAAATTCAAAATTCACGGACCGGTATAAAAACTTGTTAGTTATAAAAATGTATATGATAATATGTTGACAAATGACAAGAATTTGAAAATTAAAATAATAATGATATAATAAGGAAACATAGGGCTTCATTGGTCAAACTCAACACATTTTGTTCATTGACAAGTCTCATTCAATCAGTTTGGCCACCACCACATATGGCAACCCTTTGACGGTTTCAAGTTTTTGTTATATACTGAATTAAATCACGCATAGGAATAGCCATACATTAATTCTTTGAGAGATAAGAGTATGGCATGTTGATGTATCATTTTCAAAATATGTAGCTCATTCTTTTTTTGATCGGCCAAAAGGGTCAGGTATAAGACATACCCTTACAACAGATACCCATAGGCCCATAAAAGAGAAACTAGATATACCAAAGGGAGAAGTATCTAGTATCCTTTACCACCGATGGTTATACCAAATCTAAAGCACTGCATATTAAATAACCACCAGGTACTCAAAAAAGCATTTATAACTTCATAATATTCGGTTAATATTCCCTGCATAAATCCGAAGCTATTGGATCTCCCATGCCTCCTTGTATGTTCCCACTTTCCCAGCATTAATTGTATCATAGCACTACTGCATTAAATGCTTCCATTCACGAAACTTCCCACAGCTGTATGATAACGTCTCCCCTGCCATAGTTCCATGCAAATTGTTTCCTACACAAGTTGTTTAATACTTCTTTTGGTCCTTAATTATAAGATTTTTTTAATTAATTTATATTTTTTAAGAAAAATAATTAATTTAATTATTCACATTAAATATATTAATTATTTATATTATTATTTTCTTATCTCTTTATCCACTCAATTATTTTTTATTAATTTTTAAAAAGAAAATAATTAAGAGTGTTTAAAAAAAAATTATACATCTAAAAATAAAATAAAAATATATTATAAAAAATGATAAAAAAAAAATTAAAAGAAATCTTATAACTAGAGACAGAGGAAATAACATCACAATCCAATCCAATAGAGTTAATTTGACACCATCATCATTCTTAAGCACAGCAACGGTTGAGATGTCCATTCATATGGTGAATACTAGAAGCCCCCCACCTTGTTTAAAGACCAAAACCAGGATTTAAAAACAATAGAATATTCCTCAGCAACATCCTCATCAAATTGAATTTGGTTGAACACACAATTATTCCTCTGATTCCAAATAACCCTGCAGATCGTAGCATTCCACACTGCCCTCCAAACAGCCAGCTATTTCTTTCCCATCAACATACAATTATGTTGGAAAAAAATGTTGAACAGTTAAATTATGTTGGACGAAAGACTCCCCTAGCCACAAGTAGACCTTATTCCAGATTTTATGAGCATATACTTAGATGTGAAAAAAAGGTGTTCTAGTGTCACTTCTTGTGACTGACAGAAGGAGCACCAATAGCCTCCATTGGGAAGAACCACTCCCCTCCTCCGCAAGTTACTCTTTGTAGCAATTTTATATTAATGGATAACCGCCACCTGAAAGTATAATATTAGTGTTGGAGTAGAAGTGTGAGGTGAAGTCCCACATCGAGTAGAAGTGAAAAAGTTGAACACCATATAAATGAGGAGAAAACTCATAAACTTGAGTCTTAAGGTTTTGGGTTAAAGTGAAGAGAAGACCTTCAAGGTGAAATCCTTTAGTGATGCACTTGTTAGAGACTCTCTTGTATCTTTATTAATTATAGTAGAGTTATTTCTTTGGTCCTGACAACCCGTTGTTTTTACCCTTGCATTGATGGATTTTCCACATTAAACAAATTGTGTCTCTGTTTTCTTTAATTTCTATTTTGCGCTCTATACTTTATTAGTGTTCCTCACATATTCTTGCAAGTTTGGGAGAATTTATTTTCGCCTCCTATTACTTTATTATTGAGTTTGTTATTGTGTTGGCCTATTTCCCCCATCAATTAAAAGGTATATGCATGATGTTCATGTAGGACATATATCTTCTGATGAGTGATTTCAGAAATGAGCTTTTTGAAATTGAAAATTGAAGGCTGAAAAATTATGAAGCTTATATATATATATATATATGTGAGTCATGAAACTATATTTTCTACATTGGAGGGTGCAAATAAGAATATCTCAATTGCTTTGCCATCTATGATTTTAATCAATTATAAGAAGTAATGGCCTGCACCATCTCATCTTCCTAATATCAGAAAACTTCATAACATAGTATGACAAATAATAAAATGGTTTACATCATACTATTAATTCTAATATATCCCTCTAAACAATTTTTTTCTTCTTTTCATGAAGATGTGACCCTAAGGCATGAAATAAACTTTTGTACCTTTGTTTTTAAAAGTGCAATAATTTTTTGTTTGCTTGCTTCATGAAACTACTCTCTTTATTCTTTTGCATTGTGGAGGCGCATCCATGCAGGTGTCAACAAGCTGTTGACCTACAAGAATATTTCAAGCTTATGTAAATGTAATGCCAGCAAAGGATAACAGAAACAAATCCATGTAGATCATACTAAAGAATAAGGATAGGAAGGCACTGACTCCTAATTGATACAATCATGTATACATATACATATACACAATACACTTTAATCTCTCACGTCTTAAATATAACATAAAAAAATTGGTTCATGCTAACTAAGAAAATTAGTTAACCACATTAAATTGCATCAATTTTAATTAAAAAATAATTTTTTTCTCAACTTACTATTCATTGGAACTTGTTATCAAGAATAAAAAAGAGTAATTGAAACTAACACCTCAATTAAATGAAGACTACTTTAGAGATAATAACTTTAAATAAGGTAAAGTTAGCTAAAAATTTCTGATATTTGAGACCAAGAAAAGAGTGTTTTTCTTTTCTATATTTGAGTCCAGAGGGAGTATACGGTTATCAAGTGTATGCAACAAAATAAAAAGATGTAATTCCTCAATTCAATTAAATGTTTTTTAGCACTATAGTTCAAGTATTCAAGAGGAGTTTGAAAACAAAAAAGACCTTTTTTTAGTCTATCTTCAAGCTCATCTTTCTGCTTCTCAAGTTTTCCAATCTCCACAACTAATTCTTGTAAAATGCACTCCAGCCGTTGTATATTTATTTCAAAAATAAGTATCATTCAAAAGTAAATTGATTCCTACAAAATAAAATATTTATTTCTTTGGAGACATCATCATATCCAAGCTCATACTCCACGATTAGTAACACAAATTCTTAATCTTCCTTACACCTTTAAAACTAAGGCATTGGTTATTTGCAAGATCAGATGCATATAGAAGAAACCAAAGATATGAGAACTGAACACCCCACATTTCCCTTTCCCCCCTCAAAAAAATATATCCTTTTTTATGTTGGTAAAATTGTAAGGGAAGAAGAAGTTGTCCTTTTCCAATATAAGGGCATGCAGCATGCCACAAGTCTCTAGAGCATTTACATATATACCTACCCATGAATGACGACTAACAGGAATTGAATTGAATTTTTTTTTGTCAGCATTGTTCAATATTAAGAATGAGCACCCTTAAATCATTCTTCCTCAACTCCTCATGCATTGAATCAAGAAGTTGCAACTTGCCACTTACTTTTAAATCAAAATCAAGATACTCAATTGGTTTGAGACCCTTGTTAAAAGAAGGTTGCAGTTTTGGACCAACAAGATAGGGATGATTACAAGACTGTCAACAAATACCACAACAAGAAATGAAACTATTAAGAAAATTTACATACATTTGACAACTCTGGAGTTAATTAAGAAAAGTAAAGGAACACCAAATCAACCATAAAAAAATACATGTTTGTTTATCAAATTCATTTTAATTTTCAATTAGCAACACCAAAATAGCATCATACAATATACAGAACAAGATTTTAAACTTAAAAATAGATTTAATTTAAAATCATATCGATTATTAATGAAGTATGCATCCAATTGATTATATTTGATTCCATACTCAAATTATAAATCTCACTCACTAGTAAGAAATTATTAACAATTTACCACTAAGCATCTAATAATTAAGATGGTGCAGCCAAATATTACAACATAAAATATCTAGAGTCTAAACCTAAACTTTATGTTATCTTTTATATCATGTAATGCATGCAAACTTATTCCGAAAGTACAACCTAACCTTTCGGGTAGAAATAAGAACATCACGAACTGCCTCCACACTACAACCTTTGATGAGGAGTGAAGAATTGAAGCATTTGAAAGTAAAATAGAACAATTTTGTTCAAGTTGTAGATTAGATATTTGTACAAGAACCCAACACTCAACAAACCTAAAGGAGTCAAACTTGCATCTGTATCCAATATGACTTCACAACCTCTCCTTTAGTTGAGTAACACTGCTATCAAAATTAGTTATTAAACCAATATGATCATTGTTTAATGGGCTCGACAAAGTGAAAGAAAATTAGACATAAATTTGAAAAATATGAGGGAGAGATTCATAACTCTTTGTCTCATTTCAAGACCCCTGACAGTAGGATTATAATCAAACATGCAAAGAAAAGAACAAATTATTTAGGCCTAAAAACACCTAATAAGTCAAAATGCAGGTAAATCATCATGGAGTGGTAAAAAAATACAAGGTGCGGATGCTACAAATCAGAAAACCCAATCAATGTTGTGGGTCCATAATTTTTCCTTTCAAGTAATATACATTTTCAATTGGGAAATACAAGCACACTCTTAATTTGATTGTGAATTCATACAAGCATACACTGTCAAACCTAACCTATCGGAACATGGAAAACCTATAGAGAAAATTGGAACTGTGACAGTTATAGATAGCATTGCCCCAACTTACCATTGACAATGATATCCATACATATTTTATGGATTGATCCAAGATTCTAAAAGAATATAGGGAGCTACAAAAAATTTTCACACATTTTAACCAATGACATTCTCATATTCGTAATCCACTAGCAGTCTGAAAATTCTTATAATGAAAAAAGTTGAAGGAAATAAACTTACAGCCTAACAATTTCCAAATCAAAGAGAGTAGGGCATGCTGAGAATGCCGCACCAAGGGACACATTATTCATTCTCTCGATATTGTACAAGTGCAACTTTCTCAAAAGATCCCTACAAAAACAAAATGTAAGACCACATTTAAAACAGGTCACCCAAACATACTAAATACTGAAGTCCATGAAAAAACATACCCTGGGGTTTCGCCAGGGATGGTGGACAAGGTCCAAGTGAAGTAGCAGCGCCAAGGACAACACCAAGCTTAAGCAACCTTATTAAAAGATTTAAAATTCAAGCAACACATGACTTTTTTTTTCTTGCTTCACCGAGAATCTACACTTACAGTTATTACTAATACAAAATCATTGACAACAAATACAAATTTGACATAACCGCCATGAACCAAACAAAGTGTCACAAACTAAATATATACACGAATGTTCATTCAATTGTCAATAAATGAAGAAACTTGTTTATAATGTGTAGAATAATCATTAATACAATATATAAATTTCTCTTATATCATCTAAACCTTTCTAAATCAGATGTTTTTAAGTTCTAAAAAGTGTGATACCCATTTCTTGCGAATGTTTTTTATGGTCTCCATGTCTAACATTGTTCCATCTCTAAACCACTACAAAATTTAAAAAATAAAATTGTTATCACTTATAAGTAAAAATATTAAATAAGTGATAGTAAACTAATAATTGTACTTGTTAAAGTAAAAATAACTTGCTCCATTCATTCTTGAAACCACTCATCATTGTGTTCCACATCCAATGCATCACATAATAATCACACTCATAGTCTCCACTTTGTACATGACTCTAAAATCAATACACCATATATTTAAATGACATAATTACAAAGTTACAGAATATCACCAGTCAGATACATCCGTTTATTAAACAACTAACCTTTACTTCAATCTAGTGAGGTGCAACTTGAATAGATTTACCATCCAAACTAGTTTTCAATTTCTTCATTGCACTAGTTTAAAAAAAAAACTTCACTATATATATAGAAGGATAATAAAAGTTAGGTATCCATGCTTGTTTATAAAGTAAATGAGTTATATTTTAAAACTTAACTTGTTAATTGCGATTTTGATGTGAATATCAGGCTTCTTATGCAATGAATAGAACCAGACAACAACATCATTCCTAGGACACACAACGACAAGTTGCCAATGGCCTCTAAATTCCAACAAATATTTAGCTAGTTACTAAACCAAACATTCATTTAATGCATTTGTCAAAGTTTACTTACTGATTCAAGTAAGGTCCTAGGTATACCTCTCTCTGTGATTTCTTGAGTCATGTTTCAATGTAATTTTGGGCTTCATTGCATCTATCCTTTGCATTATGTATGGACTGAGGCTTAAAGAATCCATACAGTTGACCATAACCCAACCTGGTCCTCGACTCCTACATAAACCTATTTTTAATATTACAAATGAAAATTGTTAATGACATTTATCATAAGGAATATTAATTATTAGTTAATGAAAGTACACTTTGAAATAGAATTTACTTGCATCATCCACAACTATAGTATAGATATGTTTAAACATTTGTCACGTAATATTATTTCATTTACATTTGAATATGTAATGAAAAAGGATGCTTTTACATCCAAAATCCCAAATTGAGTTCCATTCCACAACATTTGAAGAGGCTTCTCGTAAAGATCAGACATATGTTGAATCAAATCAACTAAGGGATCAGGTTCACCAACAACAGTCGACCTATGAATAGGTGTTAGTCGTCATTTATGACTAACTTTTCTATTGAAAAGCATTATGAAATTTATATCTTTTCCCCAATTTATAGTTCTTTTTGTAGGTTTGTACATATTTTTATGTTCAGTTTAATTTTTATGCAGTAGATATTCCTGTCATTGTGAATTAATGTGTTTTCAACTTCAGTTTCAGGTGAAAAGATGAAGAATAAGAAGGTTGCAGCAGCTGGTATCTCGCTAAGCGAGGCATATGCGCTTAGCGAGCAACATCCGCTAAGCGAGACATCAGCTCACTTAGCGAGTTAGGAGAATCTAGAAGAGAATATGCCACGCAAGCACGCGCTCAGTGCACCATTAGCTCGCCTAGCAAGTCATTTGTATCTTCTGGCGCCCAGCGTGCCAGACTCGCTCAGCCAAAAATCACTAACTCGCGCTAAGCGAGCCTTTGAGAACAGAAAACCCTTAAAAGCTGAAGTTGACGTAAAAAAAGGGGAGTCTTTAGCTTTTGGAAGAAGAGAAATATACGTGAGAGACGCAGTAGGGCAGGGGAGCACCAAAAACCTTAGCTTTCCAGAGGATTCTAGGTTTTAGAGTGATTTCTAGGTTTCTAGAGGTGGAGGAGACATCCCCACCACTGTGTAATATGAATTTTGCTTCCAAAAACCCCTATTGAAGCTAAAAGGTGATAACTTGCCATGGAAGGCTAGAGCTTTTGTTGGGAATTTTTGCTGAGCCTTGATGTAAAAACTCTTTACTATCTATTTAATATTGTTTTGATGCGTTCATTGCTTTTATTTGCATTTCATTATTGCATGCTTGTGGACTGATCACCCATTTGTGTGTAAAGTTAGGATTTTTAGCATTGAAAAATGTTTTGAATCCTTAAAACTGGATAGAGCAGGGCTAGAAAATTGTATGTCTGGACACGAAGTGCAGGGATTTAGTTTTTAATATGTTGTAATCGTAATGCAATTCGTTTAGGCTAAGTTCGACGAGACATCCTAGAACGAGGTTTAAATAGAATTAGTCCATTCAGGTGAGGAATCGGTGTTTGGTGCATTTGCCCTCAGCATAGAACACAAAAACAACCTTAAAGAGAGAAAAACCTTTAATTACATCAAGTTACTCAGTAGAAGGACCCAACGTTTTAATCATCTATTTTTCTCTCGCATTTACTTAGTTAATTTTGTAGTTATCTTTAGAATTGCAACTATATCCTGTGTTTAATTATTTCCATTTCATGATTTTATACAAATGTCTACTTATTGAATGAACGCTTTTCTGAATGAAATAAACTCCCTATGATTCGATATTCGGTTCTTACCGTTTTATATTACTTGTGACTCAATACACTTGCTGATAGATTTCGCATTTGTCAAAGAGCGAACAATAGGTTCATCTTGTTTCTTTGGACAAATTTGTGAATCACATTTAGTTAGTTAACCAAATGTTCATCATGAGATATTAATAATATTAGAATGTCTAAATTCTAGTTACCATAAAAAATACCTCATGTGAAACAAGTTTCACTAGATGTCTCGGCCATGCAACGAAAGTGTGAAGGGTTTATCTGACATACTGAACCTCTAACATGGGAAAAGGGACTTGAGCGTCACCATCATAAACTTTTTCAACACTCACCTTCACCACATCATCTGCATAAGGGATGTTGTGTATGGTGGATGCCCTTTATATACTTTTCCAAGGCCACTAGGAGAGTAGAATGATCATGTTCAATGTGCAACCCTATCATTGGCCTGACATCAGTGACATGATCTTCCCCTAATGGATTGGCAGCAATTTTAGCATAGATCCCCTTTGTGCTCACACGAGCAGATCATACTTGTATATCTTCCTAAATCAAGGGTGGTTGCTACGATTCCTTTTGGGATAACTCCATTTTGAGTTGCTCCTTTAACTATTCTTTCATTTTCTAAAGACTCTATTTGTTTTCCTCTTTGAATCTCTCCTCCATTATTCCTTAACATTTCCTATTATCTCAGCCAACTATTGTGGGTTGATGGAGGCAGAGGAACTGTTGGAAAAATGTGGTGGAAAAACATGGTGTCTGTCCAAAGAATTAGTCGATTGTAACATCATTTCCTGTAGCTCGAATACGACCTGGGTGCTCCGGTCGCCCAATGGCAATATTGAGTATATCCTCACGACCATGGGGAACAAAGTTGCCTTGTGTCGTCTCTTCTTGTAAGGAGTCCTGTAACATCCACAAAATGTTCAACATAGATCAAATGAGATTCATGTTGATACAAAAACAAAAGTGAAATTATAACTCACAATTTTATCAAAGATTTCCTGTGCCACCATACAGGTCATCTCTCCATGTCGCTTTGTGTGGGCCAAGAGTTAAAATGATTTTGAAAATAATTGAGTAGGTGTGTGTATTGCATAGTTCATAGGTAAAGTCTATGTTTGTGTCATGTATATATTAATATTGTGTGATGCGTATATGATTCATGAGGTGTGATAACATGTTGCTTTGGGATTATACCATTGTGATTGAGATTGAGTGTATGTGATAAATTGATTATGTATTGAATTGTAATATACATGTGTATTGAGATGTTGTATGCATTGAGTTATGAGCTATGAACCGTACGTTCACAAGACTGTAAGATCCTTTAAGGGCGACGAGTTAATGCGCGATGAGTATTGTGATGGGATCCACTGTGGGAACTCAACGAGTTTAATCACTTTGAGGCATGATGAGTTAAAATTATTTTGAGAACAATTGAGGAGTCGTGTGTTTCATACAATTCATAGATAGAGTCTGTGTGCTAAAATGCTTTCTGGGTTGGACCAGAATCAGAAGGGAGAGGCCCTGACAGACTCTTTAGAGTGTAGGCCTTAGGGGTAAATACACTCAGTTTGAATGTTCTTTGAAGCCTATGCTGATCCCATATAGTTGGAGCGTTCTCATAAAACAGAGTGATCTTAACTGGTCTCCATATGATTTTACCTAGTGAGAGTGACTTCAATTACTAGTGTGTGGTCTATCTTGTCATGTACTCTTAGGCGACCGACGAGGTTTTTCACTGACATGATACCATATTGCATATAGGATTGAGTCTTAGTATATTTTTTGCATAACACTTATGTATTGAATGATATTGATTGGTTGAGTGATATTGTGTTTTGATCTTTGAGTACGTGAATGATGTGAAAATGTGTGAGACGCGTAGTGTTGAGATGTGATGTTACTATATAAGTGGTGGAATTACGTGAGCTATATTTAAGTAAGTTGTATTTCATTTATATGATATATATATCTACATGTTGTCTCATTTCTCTCTATTATATAGGAATGTGATAACTCACTCCCCGTATGTTGTTTGTGTTTAAATCCTGTGATGATCTCGAACCTTTTACCCACGTGAACTCCTTTAGGTTTGTTGAATAAAATTTCATTTTATGTAATTCCGTATTTTCATGTATTTTATTATATAAATATGTATGTCGAGGTAGAGGGTGTCACATGGAGCAGATGAAAAGGTATAGACCTACAAAGCTCACCTTGTTACCAAGGGATATAGTCAAAAGGAAGGTATAGATTATGTCAAACTTTTCTCTCGTGGCAATGCTCAGAGGAATTAAGATTCTCCTTGGTATAGCAGCATACTGTTTTTGTGAGATATGACAAATAGATGTGAAAACTATTTTCCTTAATAATGAGTTGAAAAAGGATGTGTATGACACAACTTGAGGAATTCACATCCTTGTCCGGTCATAATAAAGTTTGCAAGTTGCAACGATCCATTTATGGATTGAAACAAGCTTCTAGAAGTTGGAGCATTCACTTTAACAAAACAATTGAAAAGTTTGATTTTGTTAGATGTGAGGAAGAACCTTGTGTGTACAAAAAGGTTAGTAGGAGTGTAATTATCTTCTTAGTGTTATATGTGGATGACATATTACTCATTGGAAATGACATACCAACAATGCAAAGTACAAAGATTTGACTATCAGAATAGTTCTCCATGAAAGATTTAGGAGAGACAACCTATATTCTAGGAATAAGGATTTATAGAGATATATCTAAAAGGTATCTTGGACTCTCCCAATCTATGTACATTGATACCATCCTAAAAAGGTATAGTATGGAAAACTCCAAAAGAGACTATTTGCCAATTGGAACTAGAGTTACTCTCAGTAGGGAGGATTGTCCCAAAACTCATGAAGAGAAAGAATGCATGACTAGAGTACCGTATGCCAGCACAGTGGAAGCTATCATGTATACCATAATTTGTACACAACCTGATGTTGCTTATGCACTAAGTGTAGTTAGTTGATGTCAAGCAAACCTTCGTGAGGAAAATTGGAAAGTAGTTAAGACCATTCTTAAGTACTTGAAAAGAACTAGAGACCAATTCCTCATTTATGCAGATTTTGAATTAAAATTAAAGGGTTATATTGATGCAAGCTTTGCATCAGATAAAGATGATAAAAAATTTGTTTCAGGTTGGAAAAGTTCAAAGCAAGATACAATGGCACATTCAGTGACTGAGGCAGAGTATATAGCGACAAGTTAAGCCGCTAAAGAAGTTGTTTGGATGAAAAGTTCATCTCTGAACTTGGTGAGCTACCTTCAATAGGAGGACCGATTCCACTATTGTGTGACAATATGGAGCTATCGCTTAAGCAAATAACCAAGATTACACCAAAAGACCAAACATATTTTATGAAGGTATCACTTGATTAGAGAGATCATTGAACGTGGGGACATTAAGATTGAAAAGGTAGATTAAAAAGAGAATGCAACAAATCCATTCACCAAGGCACTTGGCATAAAAGAATTTAACAAGCACAAGGGGGAAGTAAGGATGAAGTACATGAGTAATTGGCTCTAGGCAAGTGGGAGATTGTTGGAATTTATTGTGTAAGCCTAAGAGCCAATAATCATATAATCAATTCTAATTCTAATAATAAAATATTGATATTTCTTTAATATTTTTTTTATATTGTTGCATAAAAATAGTTGACTTGATAAGTTTCTAGATTAAAATTAAAGATTTGTTATCATAATAGAGATTATGAAAATGAGAGACAAGTCTCTTATAATTTTAATTTTAATTGTTCTTGATCATAGGATTATTATGAATAGGACAATAATAATCCAAATAGATCAATATATGTGTGATAGTATTCATTAGATGAATATTAATAGATATCATTCAAAGACTTTGTTAAAAATGTTTAGGTAAATGTAATAAAGACTTTGTCCTACAGACATTTTGGTCGTCAACTTTGAGGAGACGTACAGTGATGGATTATAGTCTATTAGTTGAGATTTTACCTACGGATTTACTTTCACCTATAATTACATTTAATTGTCACTATATATGATTCCTACAATTCACAATGCACGTAGGTAAAAGTCATTACCTTATATCTACAACCTCCAACGATAGGTAAAAGTCATTAACTTATACCTACCACTGAAAGATTGTAGATACAAACCATTTACTTGTATTTATAGGCTTTAATCGTAGGTAAAAGCCACATAAAAAGAAAATCACATTGCTCGTTATGTATTGAGATGATTTATGTTTCCAAATTATTATTAATATTATTATTCGGTTATCTAGATAAAATGAATATCAATTGCATTTAAGTTAATTGTCTAAGCTTTTTACAAGTTCAAAGAACTAATCTATGCAATAAAGTAATTGCCTTACTTAAAAAAACGTTCTAGTAGTTTTGAAACATTGGAGCAAACATTGAAAATTGACAAACATGGACTAAAGTGTTTATTTCCCAGGGAAGTCACATAATCACAATAATAAACAAGTGTTTATGTATCCCAAAACACCTAACAAATATGAAATGATATCTAGCATCTACAATAACCAACAACATAGCCACACCTAAGTAAAATCACAAAAATAAACAAAAGTATTTGTCCCAAAACACCTATTCAAGTTGAGATGATATCCAACATTCACAATAACCAACAGAATGGCCACATTCAAGTAATCACCGATCTGCATTCATGAACTAAGTCAACAACAAATTTTTAAAACGACCAAGCATATATGCAAGAAGAAAATGTCTTTACCTCAAAAACATTACTTGGTTGTCTTCATTGTTGCAAGCCATTACAATGAAATAAAGGAATACATATTAAGATATACAAATGAATATCTTATCCAAATAGATGTGATAACTTCTTAATTATAGTTGCATAGGTATGTGAATCAACTAACTTGGCCTAATTTGAACCTTAAAAATCATATTAGAATAGAAAAAAAAAATATAATAAAGCTTGATTAGTTTGAGTCAATTCTCAAAACAATAAAATTCAAACTCTTTTTCTTAGTCAACAAATTTAGGTACACACATGAAGTAAGGAAAAGAGGAGACAACTAACTAAAGGGAAGCTACAACTTACTACATACATAGATAGTATGGATACACTACAAGCTATACCATATGCTAACAAAAATGGTATTGTCAAAATATTAATTATTAAATTTCAACTCACCTCTAATTGGGATAGTTTGTAGTTTGATGATTTTTACTAATAGAACCATTTGTAGGTACCTAAATTAAAAGAATGGTTTTTCTTTGTAAAGTATCATATCATAGTTAAATCTTTGAATAAGTTGAATTATAAATTCATACCTCTTGATCTATAGCTTCTAAGACTTGATTAATTTGTGGATCTTCTGCAAATCACACTTTAAGGACAGAAACAAGGTTTCTAAGCAAATTCTCCAATTTTTGAATTTTATTGTATGCATAAGAGCTTTGAGATATACTTGTTTGATGTGGAAGCTTCCCAAGACAACCCGCACGTCCTTTTTTTTCAGGTCCTTTGACTTTGGAATATATATCATTTGTCCAATAAGTAGAATCTTGGGTAGTTTGTAAATTTTGTGAACTTTTTGCTTCAACCGTTTTCTTTTTTAGTTCATCCTACATAAATACACCTTATAAATTATTACCATGCATCAATATTCTCAATACTTCAATGTCACTAAATGAAACTCATCTCCTCATTAGTTACTCCTCTTCACACCATAACCTTCTATTAGAAAATTGAGCAAAAAAACATAAAACAAAGAGAAAGTATTGAAATAAAAATTAAAATTCTTACGATTACAATACCAGTCTTTTCAGTAACAATGCTTCCATCTTTTCGAGTTTGAGTGTCAATATAAATTTCTGCCCAATAAGGTTGCACTCCCTTAGCCTTTGTTGTCTAATATTAGTTAAAAAAATCAATGATCCTATTTGTAATAAGCAAATAAATATTAAAAAAACTATAAAAAAGACAAACTACCTCATGAATCCGTCTTGGAAGATTCTTGGTTCCCATGTTATGCAAGTCCTCATGTTTTGAGTGATTCCTTTTGTTAATGTTGCTTATTTTCTAAAACTAACAAATATAAAAAGTCAATAATAAAAATAATCATATAATATATAATTGTTGTGTTAGCCAAAGGTTGGTGACATTGTACATATATACCTATCCTTTCTCAGAACACCAACAATGTACTAAAGCATGATATTGAGAAGGATCAACCCTTGGATCTGGGATGTGAGCAACCATTTGCTCCTTAGGTTTGCTCTCATTAACAAACAAACAAAAAAGATCATTTTGTTAGACATTACAAAATATAAAATTTTACAAGAAGCAAAATGAAACAACACTTATAAAGTTTTATACTAGACTTGAATCAATTCAACCATGTCAATAATATAGTCCTCAGGCATGTCTTTCCAGCTAAGAAAATTGATAGGAGCACATTGATGTCTCCTTTCCAAGCTCCCAATTTCATTCAGTAGAGTTTTCCCTTCCTAACCCATAGGATTGCCCCATTGATCTACTTCAACAAGTATGAATTCTCCATTTGGCAAGTCCCACACATCTAGCATATGTGTATAACCTTTGGTCCTCTTTTTACCTAAATCATTCATGGATATGACATTTATCAAATATATATACATATGTGCGTGTGTGTGTGTGAAGAGAGAGAGGAGTGTATATACTTGCATTGTTAAAAAGACCAAAAATTATAATTACCTTTAGTTGAACTTTCACTTGCACTTCCAAGAGAAGCATTTGACTCAACATGACTTTCTTCTTGTATGTGATGTTTTGATTGCGATTGTTGATTTAGTTAATAAACAATTGTGTTATAAATAATTTAATATAAAATAAAGAAATAAGTTAATAAAATCTTTATACCTCCTTCAAATTATGCATTTTCTTCAATTATAGAGTTGTTATGTTGGTTCGCTTCAGTAGAGCTTTCAATTGATTGTTCTTTTGCTTGTGATCGACCATCATTTTGAATGGTATTCAACTTTCTACGCTTTCCCAGAGTATGCTGAATAAACCAATCCAAAAAATAAAAAAATAAAAAAAAATTAGATATAACTACATTATTGACTATGAATTTTTTAAACACTATGCCAAAAAAATAAAAAGAAGAATAAAGTAGTAACAAGTGGTATGAATGTAATTACCTAAAATGCGAATTTAGATTGCTTGTAAGCTCTTTTTCTCACCAATCTCTAATCAACAAGAATCAAACTACCGAGGAAACAACCAAGCAAATTTTGATAGAAAATTGATAACATCATTATATTTTGAGTAATTTTTATACATAACAAAAAATAAATACAAGAGTAATGAACAATAAAAACAAAAAACTAAAGAAAGGAATAAGAGTATATAAATCTGACAAAATGTTCAATACATGTATACTAAAAACTTACCCAAATGTTTAAATAGAACAAATAAAAACAAATCAAAAGAAGTCTGCATCACTTTCTTCATCATCTATATAATTATCATTCTCGTCATGTGATAAAATGTTCTCCATAGGTATTGTAACTTCAATGATATCATCACTATAACCGACTTCTGATTTGATTAATTCATTATCATTTATCTCTTGTAAGGCTTGTTCATTCCCTTGATCTATGCCATTGGATTGCTTATCACACATATCATATACATCTTTGATTTTAGCATGCACAACAACAAGCCAATCATTTTGTGTTTTATTCTCCACGTAGAATACTTTCTTAGCTTGAGATGCAAAAACAAATGGGTCATCACATATATCATTCCTTGTATGTTGCAAATAAAAGAAATTCACTAATGTCATACCGAAATTATCAATTTTGCAGCCCCTGTTTATATCAACCCAATCACACTTGAAAGGTACAACTTTATATCTTCCTGAATAATCCAATTGAAATTCACATATATCATTGGATTTATCCTTCCTTTGGGTTTTTATCTCTTGAATTGGCATAACTTAATGTCTTAACAGTTACAACAATGTCACTGTTTTGAGTCTTCAATCACCTTTCATGTGTCTTTGTATGAAATCTAACTCCATTAACAATGTACCCGCTATATTTTCTCACTATTTCTAGTGGACCACGTGCTAACCACTTGATATCATTTGTCACTAGAGTGTTGTCTTGCTCTTCCAGAGCAACCTACCACAATTTTATTTCAAATGATTAAAATTTTAAATGAATATAGAATTTAACATTATTGATGCTTCCTAAACTTACTCGTTCACAGAACCAATCTGGAAATTCTTTATTATGAATTTTGGCATCTTCATGTGGAGATAATCAACTATTTTGTCTCTTGACAAGATCAGTATGGGCTCTATGTAAAAAAGGTTAGAAAAAGTAAGCATTAGCATTGATAGAAAGATATTATACAAAATTTCAACAACTAAATATAAACATGAAAGAAATTGTATCACTTTTGAAAGGGATCAACATTGTTGCTATTGAAAAGCACATATCTATGTGCTTGAACCAATGCTTTATTATCAAGAGAAATTCAAGAAGCTCTTTTTCTCTTCTTTACATTGAATCCAACTTGCTTCTTTCTCCCAACGGTTTACCTCTAGGATTTAAAACACGTTTTCCACAAAATATGAATCATCATTTCGAGCAGATCGATTAAAACGAGTCCCCACCCTAGATATATTTCTTGAACAAAATATCAAGCATTCATGAACTAAATATCCTTCTACAATAAATCCTTCTAGATGTGCTCTATTACGAAAAAATGACTTTAGAGTCAAAAGGAAACTAAAAAAAAATTAGGTGACAAATTATGATCATATCATTTTACTTTATAACTTTAGAGTGTTTTAAAATGATTTAAAAGTATTCATACCTTTCAATAGGATACATCCCTCGGTAATGTATAGGAGCTCCAACTCTTGCTTCATGTGCCAAATGGATTACCAAATGTACCATTACGATGAAAAAAAAGGAGGAAAAATCCATTCTAGTTGGCATAATGTTTTAGCTACTTAATGCTCTAAGTGCTCTAAATTACGCTCATTAAGCACCTTGTCATACAACTCCTTGAAGAAACAACAAAGATCGAATATAGCTAAACTCACTTTGTCTGGCAAATAACCTTTCATAGTTATAGGAAGAAACTCTTGCATTAAAAGATGGCAATCATAACTTTTGAGACCAAATATTTTGTGTTCCTTCATTTGCACACAGCTTGAAATATCAGACAAATATTCATCAGGAGCTTTTATTGTTTTGAGAACTTCCAAAAATGTTTCACTCTCCTTTAAAGTCATTTGGTAACAAGCTCTAGGAAAATATTGTTTGCCTTTATTTGGATGCATCTTTGGATGTAATTGGCTTCTAATATTCATATCAACAAGATCATAGCATGCCTTATCATTGTCCTTTGACTTACCTTCTATTTGTAACAACATCCCAATAATGTTAACACACACGTTATTTTCTATGTGCATAACATCAAGATTATGATAGAGCACACTATGTTGCCAATAAGGCAATGTGAACCAAATAATTCTCTTTTTCCATGGTGACCATCAAAATCTCTTGTACACCAATGGACTGTAGGTACAAGTTTTATACGATTTTACCAACACCAAGTAATTGTAGGTATAAGTTTTTTGAAATTTTACCAACACTAAGCATTTGTAAGTAGAAGTTATTTTGAGTTTTACCTACACCAAATAATAGTAAGTACAAATTTTTGAATTTTACCTATGACAAACAACTGTAGGTATAAGTATTTTTTGACTGTTACCTACACTAGTTTATGTGTGTAGGTAAAAGCCTCCGTAGGCATATGTCATTTTTCTTGTAGTGTTTATTGTATCTCTCCTTCTACTTGAGATGTACCCAAAGAACTAGATGGGCCAACTTGTTCACCCTGAAAGATTCAAGTAGCATATCCTTTTAGAAACCCATTACTAATGATGTGCTTATAAGCATCCATCTGAGAGCGCCACTTGCAATTGACACATTTGGTACAAGGGCATAAAATTTTTCCATCCTTTGACGATTTTGCAAATGAAAAATCAAGAAAATTTAGAGCCCTTCTAATATACTTCTCTTTATTAAGAGAGTTGTAGTCTATCCAACTCTTATCCATTTGATATAATAAACTTAAAAAAGTAGAATGAAATAGACATAATAAATTAGAGCTTAGTATAACTAAAATATCCATGTATAAATCAATCATGTGAAACCCTCTACCCCGATATACATATTTATATAATAAAATACATGAAAATACAGATTGCATAAAATGAGATTTTATTTTAAGCATAAAAGAGTTCACGTGGGTAAAAGATTCACATTTACTTCACTGTTATCAAATAAAACTTGTCAAAAACATTTTCGGCTCAAAACATCATGCAATTAAAATAGAAACTCATGCCCCAATGTCACATCCTATCAGAGCATTGTGTTCTGATGTCCTCCAGCATAAGGTTCCTCAAAGCAATCCACCTAGTCATCTACTCTCACAAACACAAGGTTCAAGATCATCACAGGATTCAAACACAAATAGCACACGGGGAGTGAGTTATCACATTCCTATATAATAGAGAGAAATGAGACAATATGTAGATATACATATCATACAAAGAAAATAAAACTTACTTAAACATAGCTCATGTCATTCCACCACTTATCGAATAACATCACATCTCAACACTACACGTCTCACACATTTTCACATCATTCACGTACTCAAGGATCAAAACACAATATCACTCAACCAATCAATATCGGTCAATACACAAGCGTTATGCAACAAATATACTAAGACTCAATCCTATATGCAATGTGGTACCATGCCAGTGAAAAACCTCATCTGGCACCTAGGAAAAGATGACAAGATAGACCACACACTGGTATGTTAGATCACTCTCACCAGCTAAAATCATAGGGAGGCCAGTTAGGGTCACGCTGTTTTGCAAGAATGCTCCAACCATGTAGGATCGACACATGCATAAAGGAGCACTCAAATCGGATGTATTTATCCCCAAGGCCTAGACTCCGAAGAGTCTGTCAGAGTCTTTCCCTCCTGATTCAGGTCCAACCCAGAAAACATTTCAGCATGCAGATTCTATTTATGAACTGTAAAAAACACATGACTCCTCAATTATTCTCAAAATAATTTTATCTTGTCGTGCCTCAAAGTTATTAAACTCGTTGGATTCCCATAGTGGTTCCCATCACAATACTTGCCGCACATTAACTTGTCGCGCATTAACTCATCGCCCTTAATGGTCTTACATTCGTGTGATTGCATGATTCATAGCTCATAACTCAATGCATATAACATCTCAATACACATGTATATTACAATTTAATACATACTTAATTTATCACATCCACTCAATCTGAATACAATGGTATAATCCCAAAACAACATGTTATCACACCTCATGAATCATATACGCATCACACAATATTAATATATACATGACACAAGCATAGACTTTACCTATGAACTATGCAATACACACAATTACTCAATTATTTTTAAAATCATTTTAACTCTTCGCGCCTCAAAGTAATTTCTAAGATGATTTTTGACAAAATCATCTTAGAAATTGGATCTTCTAAGGTGGTTTGAGAACCGTCGTGAAAAATCAAGACTTTTTACAACGATGACTTCAAAGACAATTGAAAATCGTCATAAAAAACCCCTCAGAGCTGTCATAAAAAACATTATTTTAGTATTGTTTCCTCTCATGGTATAACAACTAATATGTAGGACTTTTCTATTTTTTATGTAAGATTTGTAAAAGAATTTTTTGTCTTTTTCCTTTTAATCCACAATCACTTCATGCTCATGTTTTGTATTGCATTGTTTAAGTTTAAAAGTGTGAGTATGAAGTTTTATATTCAATAGAAGTGATAAGAATTTGCAAACTTAATGCCTTAAGTTTTTAGATTGAATAATGTGTTGTTAAGTTCATCAGTTTGCTTGTGATTTAGATCTCTTGCTATTTTACCTTCTCAAGCATTCTCAATATGTACCTTCTAATTGTCTTGCACTATATATGCTTTATAGTCCTTTATGTATTACTTCCAACTATCACTCTGTATGTGTGAGATTTATTATGTGAAATTGTCACTCTATATTAGTGGGACTTTAATTCTTAGTGACATTCACATCATCAATCCAACTATTAGCAGCAATAAACAATTAAACATGAATTTTGTTCATACCAATAACAAATGTAACAATATTAGGGTTGGGTCACATTTAGAAAAGATTGTGTTAATCATAAAAAATTAATGTACCTTAGTGTCTAAAAGCTCGTCGTTATACAAATATTTGGAGGAGAATCATTGTGCACAAGCTTACTCTTATATAAGCAAAGAGATTGTTTTCACATTCAAACCCAAGACATCCGGTAACTACGACATAACTTTTTTGTTGTGTCAAGGCTCTCCCGCCTTTCGTTAAATCATAATTGGATGCGCAAAAATATTATCAACAAATTACACTTCTGATCTTTGAAGTTTGTCTATATGATAACATATCCTAAACTATATACCGTCACAAGGAGGCTTAAGTACTTATAAATAGAAAGATCCTAAAGCGAGAAAAAACCCTAAAGCAAGAACTAACAAAATACCAAAAAGTTTCTTACACGAAGAAAATTGCAAAATACACCTAAAATTGGGTTATTTTGACCCTTTAAATGATAGAAATTGGCTAAAATCTCGTGACTACAATGTAGAGATTGCATCTTGCTCAAAAGGTCATTTCCATATGAAAAGTGTATTTATTTGACAAAAACAAACATCATTGACTTTTCTGGTCAACTCTGATCAACCCTGCACTACATCTCATATTAAAATTTATTTATTTACACATGAATTTTTATTTTTGGAAGACATATTTTTGTTATTTGAATTTAAATAGAAATTATTTGATAAAATATTCTCTATTTATATGTGTGTGTATAATTGGGCTAAATTCTTCGGTCTAGGGCCCAAGACATTTTGTTTATTTATAACAACATATGAAACTTTACTCTCTATTGACCCATTTTGGAATGCAAATTTCATTTCGGAATAGATTTTCCATAGTGTAATAGGAAGTGGAGTAAACAATAGGAAAAAGAAGTTTTACCCTGTAATGATTTAGGTCAATATGGTTTGTGTAATTTATAGGTTGGGCTATAAGCCCAATTCTTAACAATTTTAAGGCAAATGCTATGCTCACTCCCTTTTTTCTAAGTACATCTCCTTTCATATTTTAAGTTTGTTATGACTTAAATGACCTTCTCTTTCAAATCCTTATTCTTTCCCTCACACCGTTGCACACTCTCTCCCCCACAATAATACAATCCTTCTAAGAAAATGAAACACTCCTCCCTCTTTCATTAGAATTGTTCCTCTCTTTCACTCTATGACCTCTGATTCAATATCTTGCTTTGATCTTCCTTACTTGCTTGGTCTCTTTGTCTAACATTAGTATTTTTTCATCATCAAACTCTCAAACATGGTATGTTTGTGCTCCTTTTTTGTGATTTATGCATAATTAAAAGAAATAAATATTTGAAGAAAATTAAAAAATAAATTAAATTCAGTAATTTTTTAAATGCGCTTATTTTTAATTCCAGAAAGTAGTTTCCACAATATTGTTTTACAATTTTTATTCTATAAATCTGAAACTATATTCCAAAAATTAGTTTCCGAAACATTATTATTTTATATTTTGGAAAGTAGTTTTTGGAACTCTATTTTAGATTTTGTATTCAGGAAAATACTTTCCAGGACAAAAAAAAAACAACTAAAAAATAATTCTGGAAACTAATTTCCACTATAATTATATAAGGGTATTTTGAATATAAAGAATATTTATGATAGTAATTTTTTTTAAATAAAATAAAAGGAGAGTGTACTTAGCAAAATGTGCTGTGGATATTGCAATTGCCCAATTTTAATTGCTACCTGAGTCATAGCTCGTGACTATTTAGAGAATAATACTGCTGCTACAATTCCCATCTTAAACAAAAGATAAAAATAATAAAAACATATTGAATATAACACTCACTAGATAAAGTGAGCTCCTCTACGGGGAATCAAACTTTCAATAAAGGAAATTGTTTTGCCCTCTTCCGAAATGGGATATGCCATTTATATTGTATGATTGAATGTGGGAATGAAAAATTGGCTTGCACTTTTGGTCTTCTCGTGGACATGAATATTTGACGAAAAATAGAAAAAAAAAATATATAACTTAGATTGAAATTAGACTATATATCTTTCAATGTCATGGAAGATTCGGCCATGTGATTGCGTTATACCCATTGTGAGAGTCGGTTGGTAATCTGAAATCTTATAGTGCGGAAGAAAAGAGAAGCATAGTTGTACCTTTTCACTTTAAATTTCAGGTTGTCGTGGTCGAGGAATATTAGAATAATCTAAATCTGCAATATCATTTGTTACATGTTCCTGTTGGCACTCACTTTTCTACCCCACACGGAGGAAGATTCACACTTCATGGTTGCAATTGAAAAGTAATGAAGAAAGCAAACCAGAGTTATACGGATGCACAGCTAAGTATTGAGAGGTTAGAATATTCTTAGTTTAGCACCATACAAGCATATATGAATACTCCCACGTGAAGGGATATATAAATCCTTTTTAGATTAAGTTTTCACGAATTAGATTAGATAATGATCCTAATGCAAATTAAAAAATTTCTTAAATAGTAAGAATTATTTATTTAGTAGGAAAATCTGTATTTCAATCTTAACATGTGTAAAAAAAATTTATAATAATCACGAATCGTAAGTGAGATTAATCTTTAATCTAATAGTTAAGGAATACATGTGGTCTCTGATTCGAGAAATAAAATACTTCCATTGCTAATGGAAATTAATTTTTGCTCAAAATTTAGAGGATCTTTTATTTGAATATTAAAAATATGCTTAACATTTACTTTCTCTATAAATTTCTTAGTTCAAATGACATAAAAAGAAATAAAGTGTAGCCTGAGTCACCTGGTGGTCCTCAAAAGTGAATGCACCTTTTCACTTTTAAAAGCCATGAAGTACACGTGGAATGAAGTTTAGACAAAGAATGTGGATGTTATTGTTACATATTTGTACGGATTTATACTCTTCTTAGTGTTGTTCTGCTGGATATCCCACTAAATATTCACCAACTATCTTATGAGCTTCAGACAGTTACTTGCACCCTCGAAATTGATTCTAAAGACAAGAAACGTACTCTCTACCTTTAATTGGATTAACTTTTCTTTCATTTAATTAGTTCTGGTTGTTTTAGGTCCTTATAATTTAATTATTTTTTCAATTAAATTGTCACTATTTTAAATTTCTATGATCAATTTCTTAAAAGTCAATATCATTAATTTTTTTTGTTGAATATTGTTACATGATCATTTTTATATTATATACATATACTATTTCATATAATATATTGATAAATTTCTCTCTCTTTTCCCACATTTCTTTTTTGTTTTTATCCACAAGTTGCAATAAATTATTTTGTATATTTTGTTGCAAAAAAATTATTTGCCTTATACCTAACATTTTGGTTATCATTCATGTAGTAATTTAAGTTTTGTAACACTAAATGGATTATACCGGAGTTTGACTCAATGTAAGAACTCAATTTTGAAGGACATATATAAAATAAAGGTTTAAATTAAATAATCTTTTAGTCCTTTAAATATGTTTATTTTAATTTGTCTTTATATAATTTTATTTTATTTTAGTTCTTATTGGCAAGTAATAATGTTAACCTATGATATAGAGGCTATTGACCTGTCAAATGATTAAAGAATCTAACAAGATAATCATGTATATTTTTTTTTTGATAAATTATATTTTTAAATTCTTTATAAACTAGTTTAACATTATTGACTATTTTAAATAGATGAGAATTTAAATATACAGTTAACAAAAACATTATTATATGTTATTGTCCAATATTATCAATTATTTTAGTGACATGTCAAGTTAATAAATTGTTAAAGTCATAACACGACTTACTTGATGGTAGGAATTAAAACAAAAATTTCTAAATTTCATAAGAAATAAAACAAAAACTTTTAAAGGATTGAAATTAAAAAAAAAGTATCATATTTAGAGAGACTAAAAGATTATTTAAGTCAAAAAATAATTTTTGTTTAGCATTTGTTCTCACCGAGTTCTAGGCAAGTGATCCGTCTTCGTCTTCCCTTTAGTAGTTGAACAGGTCAATTGGTTAAACCACAGATTGATGGAAGTGATATAATGATTAAATATGCGATATATATTACTTGTGTCACATATTAATGAAATTGTGCGGATGGTCTAGTGGTAAATATACTAGAAAGATTTTCCTAGACAAAGATCGACTCTATGGTTGGTAATTTACTTTTACAATTTCCTTAAAATAGTCAAGT
Source organism: Glycine max (assembly GCF_000004515.6). Taxonomy (NCBI): domain Eukaryota; kingdom Viridiplantae; phylum Streptophyta; class Magnoliopsida; order Fabales; family Fabaceae; genus Glycine; species Glycine max. The sequence continues at coordinate 5,460,457 of NC_038255.2, read as the reverse complement.
AACTAGCTGTAAACCTCAGCAAATTTAGTACTTGGAGCAACTATGAACAATTAATGATATTTATTTTAAACATTCCACCTTAATTAACATCTTAGTTCTCCAAACTCCACCAACCAAAAATTTCTATTTATTTTCATAATCACAAGCACTCCACATTCTATCTGCAAAATCAGTAATTAACCAAACACTTGCTTTAATCCTTTTAGAGCCAATAAGATTACTGAGAGGAAAGGATATATTAAGGGGTAACAAGAGATTCTAACTGGTGCAAGTATAGAATCTACATGGACCCAAATGACACGTGTCTCCAAGTTGTGTCACCATAGCAATACGAACAAAGCCTCAGCATCTCTTTAATGATTCCAAAAGGCAAAGAAGCAACATGCATGGACAGGTCCAACACCAAAACAAAAAACCCTCTCTCCTAATCAACCCTGAAACACAACCAACCACAAGATAAGCAAGAACTTGTGCACGCCACTAACTTGCTGCCACGTTGGCACTCTTGATTCTCCCCCCAACACTACTTGGTTCACCTCACTAAACTCAATTTCTCACTCACACTCACTTCAGTTCAATTCACTTCCCTTCCTCCAAATTAGTTCCAACACAAAAACCAAGCAAAGAAAAAGACTCTACCGAAACACTTCACTACTCATACAATATTTTCAGACACAACATGTTGAAGGAAGGCACCAACAACGTTGGTGGCAGCAACACTGGCACCACCTGGTCACGTGTCTGTGACACGTGCCTGTCTGCGCCATGCGTGCTGTACTGCCATGCAGACTCAGCATATCTTTGCTCTTCCTGTGATGCTCGTGTGCATGCAGCTAACCGTGTGGCCTCGAGACACAAGCGTGTGTGGGTGTGCGAAGCGTGTGAGCGTGCTCCGGCGGCGTTTCTATGCAAAGCTGACGCAGCTTCTCTTTGTTCTTCCTGTGATGCTGACATTCACTCAGCAAACCCTCTCGCTAGCCGCCACAACCGTGTTCCCATTCTCCCGATCTCAGGTTCCCTCTTCAGGGAACCAGAGCACAATCACAAACGCGTGGAACACGCGTTCGTGAATGAGGTTGAGGAGGAAGAGGAAGGGGTTTTTGATGAGTATGAAGACGAGGTTGAAGCTGCTTCGTGGTTGTTGCCACATCCTATGAAAAATAATGATGAAATTGAGGAGAATGATTGTGGTGACGAGGGTTTTTTGTTTGTTGATGAGTATTTGGACAATCTTGTTGATTGTTGTAACTCATGTGGTCACAATGACAACCAGTTTAGCAACGTTTATCAGCACCAGCAGAATTACAACACTGTCCCTCAGAACTATGTAGTGGTTCCAGTTCAGGTGCCGCAGCATTTTCAACCCGGTTTGGACTTTGACTCATCAAAAGCTGGGTTCAGTTACGATGGTTCTCTTAGTCAAAGTGTAAGACTCTTCTTTTCAATTACTTCTGTGTTTCTTTTTCGGTTTGTTTTTTATATGAATAGTGTTTTCCCTTTTTCTCTTTCTTTTTCTTTTCCCAGACTCTTTGGATCATTCATCCATTGGATTATACTTTATCAGATTTTGATTTTGCCTTGACACCTTTGCTAACTCTTCCTTCCAATTGGCAGTTTCTTTCCTTTCTCCGTTCATATGAAACTAGGGTTTTAAATTATACTCATGATCAATAATTTGGTTGCAATTTTTGATATTGTAGTACAATTGCTATTGTTGTTGTGAAAAGTTAAAAAAATCTTAATGTTGTAACCGAAATCTCAATCACATACTGTTTGTAAAATCCTTGGTTGAAATCAAAGTGGGTTTCCCAAGTAGCTTCTTTTACTAGAAACGCTAGCAAAGTCAACTACTCTAGTTCAATTGCCATATATGTGACTAATTTGATTCATTCCACAACTCTTCATATTTCTTTGACTACCCTTTTACCGTTCACTTTGCGGTCTTGAGAGACTTTTATTTATTTTCTTTTTTGTCGTATATAAGATCAGCTTTGCCTTTATGGTGTCTTTTATTTGCTAGTTATAGTTGTGATTCCTCTTAAACTTTGTTTCCTCATTTCATCAACTGTATATTAATTTCCCATAATTTTTCAGCTTCAATTAAAAAAATTGAGCCTAAGTGCCTGATTTATTAAAGCCACAAAATGGGTGGTTTAATTTTTTCGACACCTTTCTTTTATATTTCTTTTACTCTTCTTCTCTTTTCTTTTTCTATTACATCATCTATAATATATCTTCACCTTTTTCTTCTTACTTTGGGGACAAACATTTTTGTTTCACAAAGCTGGTTAGCTACTAGTTTATTGCTTAGAAAATTTATAGCCTTACCTGTGATCTCTCAAACTTCATACACGATTTTGTGTTAATCTTTTATATTTCATTTTTAATTTAGGTTTCGGTTTCATCAATGGATGTTGGAGTTGTACCCGAATCAACAGTAAGTGGCATCTCAATGTCCCACTCAAAGTCACCAATAGGGACAAATGACCTATTTCCTCCCCTTCTCATGCCTTCACATCTCACACCAATGGACAGAGAGGCAAGAGTCCTAAGATATAGGGAGAAAAAGAAGACAAGAAAGTTCGAGAAGAAAATAAGATATGCCTCAAGGAAGGCCTATGCAGAGACTAGACCCCGCATAAAGGGTCGTTTTGCAAAGAGAACTGATGTAGAAGCTGAAGTGGATCAGATGTTCTCCACAAAACTATTCAATGAAGTTGGAGGTAGCATTTTTCCCACTTTCTAGAATGGAAAGAAAGTAATTGCCAAGCCATAGAAGAGAAGGTTGGGAACCACACATCATTGGAAGAACTTCATGTAATTTTTATGTAGTCTAATTAGTTTGGTATTATATTTACTTCTATCTTGTGCTTTATAAATATAAAGTATCATTTGAGTCGCTATATATTTTGTCTACATACACCTTCCTTCTCAAAATTTTGCCTTATAATAATTTAATTTCTGATCAATTTCTACATATTTTTCAACAGATTTCTGTTTGGTCATCTCACATCTAGGTACAATGACATCCGTCGAATTAATTACTGATGTAACATTAATTCAATGGCAAAATTAAATTAAATCAATGAGTACGACTAGTTTACACTTAAAATTTTCACTTGTATAGGTAAAAAAATATTTCGCTTCCACCTCAAAATGAAAGCTATAACTTCATCGGTTATTGATGCTTTAAATTGTATTAACTAATCGATTAGACTATAGTCGAGGTCTTAAAGAATCCAAACGAGAAGTAAAATTCAAGATTACAATTTTGTACTGATAGTTCAATTTTCCATGTTAGGAGATATAATGTTAATTTGATGGTAAAAGAAGAAGGAAAAAAGAAATAAATTGTGAGTTTAAATTCATTCGAGTTAAAAAAATTAATAAACTAGCAAATAACATTTGACAATAAAAAATAATAATTCATGTTTCTTCACTTGTTGCACGTAACAAAAATAAATTATACTTAAATCAAACCATTATCTTATTGTTTCCTTTATTTTTCTCTCTCTCTTCTTAATTTCTGATCAATAATTTTATATAAGTGTGTGTACAAAATTCATATTCAAAAATTAGTTTCCTATAAAAAATTCATGTACAAAAATTAGTTCCCTATAAAAAAAATATAAAAAGTTAAAGCACAACACGAACAAGATTCACTTTATTTTTTATCCTCAACTGTCTTCAATGTTATTTTAAATCCAAGTAAATTCCAAGATGTTGATAATTATATGTAATTTCTGCATCTTCATAGATGTGCATAAATACTCTTTGTAAAGAGAACCTCGCATGCACTATATCTTTTGCTTTATGATCATTTGAACGCAATACACTAGTTATAATTAAACAGTAAAGATTTTCACCTTTACTCTTCGAAATAAGTCAAAACATGTTGTATCGATATTTTCATGATTTTCTTTCAGCATGCTGACATGTATGCATTGAGATTCATCACCGTTTAATTTAAAATATTAAAGTGAGAATGGATCTAAAAGCTTATTGACTTGTTCTACCAAATAAATGTCTCATTGGTAATGGGATCTATATAAAATAAATGTATGAACAAACTTTAAAAAATTCATATTAAGTAAAATTCCTAATTTTTTTGGTATTATGATAGACGCATAATTGGAATCCTTTTTCACTAAAAAAACCTAACAACTAATATCTGGAGAGAAAAAAACACAATTGAATTTCAAGAAAATATATAAACATGAACATGATCTACCACTTGCTTCAATTCCCATATCATTTTCGAGGTTGGAAAGTAAATATAAATATAATAATGCATACTAATGCTTCAACATGATGTGAGGCCCAGGGGTATCAATATGACCCTCCCTCGCATATAATGGTTATAATCTTTTGCACTCTTTCTAAATGGTATATGCCACATAGTGTGAATGAAAGTGCCAAAAAGAAAAAGTTTAGCTGCACTTTTAGCCATCGTGGAACTGAATATTTAACATAAAGAGCAAGACACGTGGAAGAATTAAATGAAAATATGCACGGGAAAAGTCTACCATGGATATAATGCGCTATATCCATTGTGTTGATGAGAATGCTATCTGAAAGAGAAACTTACCAGCATAAATTTCGGGTTGTCATGGTCTACGAATATTAGAATAATCTATATCTTCAATGCAATTGGTTACATTTTCCCTTTAGTATACTCGCCATTCTCCTCCACAAAGAGGAAGATTCACATTTAATGCCTGCAAGCAAAGCTGTGTCACCGAGAGGAACTGATGCACTGGAAAGGCTTGAGTCAGTGGTTAATTAGAATATTCTTAGAGCCTCTTTTGTATTAAAGTGCAAATGGCATTTCCATATATACCCCATTTTTACACTGACTTCTTTTTCTATTTCTCTTCTCTTTTCCTTAAGAAATGTAACCCTAAATGGAGTGTCAAATGATCTTTCTATTTGTTTTTTTAGGCTCCTTGGGTTGTGTTTATTTAAATGTATTTTATGTTTTCTAAAAAAAGGACATTTTTAAAAATTAACTATTTAAATTTAATTATCTTTAATCCTTAAAAATTACTATGTGCTTTTACTCTTTATTAAGAGATCGACTACAAACAGACTATTTTTAAAAATATAAAGAATAAAATAAATAAAATTTAAATAAGTAATAAATTTTAAATACATATATTTTCGTGGACAAAAAATATATTTTCAACAGGTTTCCCATTGCAGTGAACAAATTACTATAGAAATAGGACCTTAGTTCAATGACTATTAGTTGTCCGATTTATAAGTGATGTTGTAACTTGTAACTATTTTGTTGTAAATTCATCTGTCGAGTTCAAAGAATGGATAATGTATCTGTGAAGGGTAGAACTTAGAAGAAAAAGAGATAAAAGAAAAGTTGTGTACTGTATAATGTCTTTAATACATGGAGAAACACTTTCTTGTAGCTGTAGGTTTAATTTTCCCCCACCTATTATAAACACTTTCTTGATATCTAAACGTGCTCTTGTATTTCAAGAATAACTATAATTATATCTTACACATTGATACTATTCAGACTTACCACTAGCGTGTATATGAAGCATTAATTATAACCATTAACAAAACAGCTTAGGTTTTAGAAATATCTTCCAAAATAGCAATTGATCTGGTCAAACTGATGCATCTGATCAGAACACTATGTATTACAAAAATAAAATAACAATAACTGGCACTACTATTTGTTCAAAAATAGCTAAGTCATTTGGCTGTGGTCCGAAAAGTGTCTGCACTTTTTAACTTTAATATAGGGAAGGCATGAGATACAAGTAGAACAAACCACTTCGAGATTGCTTTATTCCTATTGTGTGATAAGGTACTACTATTCTGAAATCTCAGAGCGAAAGAAATGAGAAGTTTACATGCACTTTTCTACTTTAAATTTAAGGCTATAATGGTTAGGAATATTGGAATGATCTATATCTGCAACCGCATTTGTTAAATTTGTAGTGCTAGCTATAGAAGTCATAATTCTTCCCCCACTCATAGGAAGATTCAAAGTTCTTGGCTAAAAATAAATTGCGCAAGAAATCAACAATTACAAACACCCGACAAAAGGGTTGAGAGATTGGAATGTGTAAGATCTCACTGGATCTTCTTGTTACTTTTAATAATTAATAAATCATAACTACAACAATCAAAATAATCTCACCCGACCCACTTACTCCTAGTTAAGGTAGGCTAGACCTAAAAGAAATATAGAGTAAATAAGTTTACCTAAAAAAAGTTATAGGATAAATAGTAGAAAGGCCCGTGTAACCCAATTAGGGTTGGCCCATGGACCTTAAAGTTTAACAATTTGACATACTTTTTGTTAATATCTTTTCTAAATAAATTGTATGTAAGCATTTTCTTGTCAAGGCTGGGTTGAAGAAGTATCAAGAATGAAAGAAATGAACGATAGTTTTCGAATTCATTCATCAAAGTATTACAAAGGTGGTTTATTTATACAAATATAGAGAATAACCAACTTCTAGTAACTAACTTCAATAACTTCTAGTAACATAACTAAGTAACTATTCACCTAACTTCTAATAACTCCTAGTAACTAACTTCAACCGTCGCTTAATCGTGATACCCCCCCCCCCCCCTCAAGTTGGCAAATAGATGTTAATCATTTCCAACTTGGCAATGAATTTACCAAAAATCGGGCTTGGAAGTGCTTTTGTAAAAACATCTGCAACCTGGTGTTGGCTCTTGACATGGACAAGCTTGACGACTTTGGACTGAACATATTCTCTAATGAAATGATGATCAATGTCAATGTGCTTAGATCGTTCATGATGAGCAGGATTTGAAGCAAGACTTATAGCAGATTTATTATCACAAAATAACATCACAGAGGGCACATCAACTTCAAAGTGAAGAAGTAACCTGTGTAACCAAACAATTTCACTAGTAACAGAAGACAAGACACGATATTCAGCTTTAGTGGATGATTTTGAAACAGTGGGTTGTTTCTTAGAACGCCAAGAAAGAAGGTTGTTTCCCAAAAAGACACAAAAGCCAGAAGTGGATCTTCTAGTATCAACACAATTGGCCCAATCAGCATCCGCAAAGGCAGTGAGGTTGAGAGAGTTCTGAGCAGGGAAAAACAAACCTTGTCCAGGAGCAAATTTGATATACTGCAGAAGATGATGAACAACATGTAGGTGAGGAACTCTAGGTGCTTTCATAAACTGACTTAAGTGATTCACAGCAAAGGTGATATCAGGCCGTGAGATTGTCAAATAAAGCAATCTACCAATTAATCTTTTGTACATTGATGGATCAGGGAGTAAGTCTCCATCATGAAGATTGAGTTTCAGATTCGGATCCATTGGTAAATTGGAAGGTTTGCAGGCCAAGAAACCTGTATCTTCCAAAAGAGATAGAGCATACTTTCGTTGGGATAGTGAGATACCTCTACTGGATTTGGCTATTTCTAAGCCAAGAAAATATTTCAAAGGGCCAAGGATCTTCAATTGAAACAAAGACTGTAATTTGGTCTGAACAGCTTGTACGGAGGCAATATTGGGCCCTGACAGGATGATGTCATCTACATATACTAGTAAAATGACTAAGGAATTGCCTGAGCCAATGGTAAAAAGGGAGTAATCATGTTTGGATTGATGGAATCCATGACTAAGAAGAGTAGTGGGGAACTTACAGAACCATTGTCTAGAGGCTTGTTTTAGGCCATATAATGATTTGTTCAATTTGCATACCAATGAAGGATTGGATGACATGTATCCCTTGGGAAGTTCCATATAAACTTCTTCAAACAAATCGCCATTCAAAAAAGCATTGTTAACATCCAATTGTAGAAGGCACCAGTTTCTAGCAGCAACAACACAAAGCAGAACTCTCACAGTGGTAAGTTTGGCTACTGGAGAGAATGTATCAGAGAAATCGATCCCAGCTTGTTGTGTATAACCTTTGGCAACCAAACGTGCTTTGTATCTATCTACAGAGCCATCCATTTTGTATTTAACTTTATACACCCATTGACATCCTATACAATGCTTACCAGGTGGTAATGGAACAAGTGTCCAAGTGGAATTTGCTTCAAGAGCTTGGATTTCCTCATGCATTGCTCGGCGCCATTCAGGATAAGGAACAACTTGATGATAGAACTGAGGTTCATAGACAGAGGAGATGTGGTTAATGAAAGTTCTGTAAGGAAGGCTAAGAGGCAATCGGGAACAATGATGTTGGATGGGATATGCAGCCTGAGATTGTGATATTACATAATCAGACAAATATAAGGGATGCTTAGAGTGGCGTGTACTCCTTCTTAAGGTGACAGAGGGCAAAGTGTGAGGATGATCTGAGCCAAGGATTGAAGATGAATCAATTGGGTAATGGTTAAAGCGATTATTTGGTTGTGGTGATTGGCTACTAGTCTGGTCAGGGTTAGGTAAGGTATTAGTTATGGGAATGTGAATAACCAAATCAAGTAAAGGATCCGGAATGACTTGAGGCTGTGAAATGGTTTGAAAAGGAAAAATGGATTCATGAAAGACAACATCTTTAGACACAAAAAATTTCTTAGTGTCTAGGCTATACAATTTGTATCCTTTATAACCTTGGGGATAGCCAACAAAAATGGCAGGCACTGCTCGAGGAGAAAACTTGTTCCTTGATGATGGAAGAGTGGAAGCAAATGCCAAACAGCCAAAACTTCTTAAGGCATGATAGTCAGGTTCCTTTTTGAACAAAATATTGTAGGGTGAGCAGTGTTGCAGTAATGGTGAAGGGGTTTTGTTGATAAGAAAACATGCAGTGGTAACACAATCACCCCAGAATGAGATAGGAGCTTTAGACTGAAAAAACAAAGCTCGTGCTACATTGAGCAGATGTTGATGCTTCCTTTCCACTACTGAATTTTGTTCTGGCCTTTCAACACAGGAAAATTGATGAAGAGTGCCCATGGAAGCCAAAAACTGAGTGAGGGCAAGTTCTTTAGCATTATCAGACTTGAGGCATTTGATAGATACACCAAACTGAGTCTGAACCATGGTGAAAAATCGTTGCACATAGATTGAAGCTTCAGATTTGTTCTTAAGCAGAAATAGCCAAGTGAATCTTGAGCAATCATCAACCACTATAAGGAAAAATCTCCTTCCCTCATAGGTAGGGTGAGCATAGGGACCCCATATATCACAGTGAATTAAGTCAAACGGTAATTTAGATAAATGGTTAGAGTTAGGAAAAGATAATCTTCTAAATTTAGCAAGAGGACAAACAGAAAAATTAGAAGAAGAGAAATTAGGAGAAAGGTGCAGACCAATTTTATTATTCAAATGTTTGAAAACTTTGTCTGAGATATGACCAAATCTAGAATGCCAAATATGAGCATTTTTACAAGGAATGGAATTTGTATGGGAATTGATAACAGGAAAAGTAAATTTGCAATCAAGAGTGTCCTTGAGATCTAAGACATAAAGGCCTTGGATGAGAGCCCATCTACCAATCCTCTTGCAAGCTTGCTTCTCCTGAATATCAAATGCATTTTGGGAAAAAGAAATAGACAAATTAGGATTGGTTAGAAGAGCACTAACTGAAATTAAATTGAATTTGAATTTAGGAATGTAGGCAATATTATGCAAGAGTAAGGTATTGGTTAAGCAAACCGAACCAATGGCAATGATAGGTATAACATCATTGTTAGGCAGAGTGACAGTTTTATCAGAAACAAGTTGGTAAGACCGAAAATGATGAAGGGAACAAGAAATATGAATGTTGGCACTAGAATCTAAAAGCCAACATTCATGAAGAAAATTAGAAGTGGATGTAGAAAGGATCATACCACTGGCAGAAGAAACACCTTGAGGGATGACAACATTGGTAGCATGACTTTCTAAAAGATTCATCAATTGGCTATATTGTTGGGCATTAAGTTGAAATTGGGAACCCGAGTCACCAGAGGAAGATGGTGAGTCAGACATATCAACAGATACTTGTTGAGCAACCTTGTGTGGTGGTTCAGAAGATGAAGAATGTTTCTTGACTTCTGAGGAAAAACTAGTCCTTTTTATAATTTGGAGGATAACCATGCAACTTGAAGCAACGATCCTACGTATAACCCAACATACCACAATGAGCACACAAGGGGCGATTCTTGAAAGATCCTTTGAAGCGGTTGGTAGGATGATTGCGTGCAACGAAAGAAGGCTTCAAGGCAAAAGCATGTGAAACTTCACTAGCAGAGGTGGAAGCACCAACTTCCTTTTGCTTTTCTTCTTGAACAACTAAGGAAAAAACCTTAGTTACTGAGGGAAAGGGATCCATGGATAAAATTTGACCTCTGATAGTAGAGAAGGATTCGTTCAAACCCATCAAGAACTGCATAGCATACTCCATTTGTTCAAAATCACACCAAGGTTTAATTCCTCCACATGTGCAACTATGTGAGGGCTTCAGTTATGATAATGACTCCCACAGAGAACGAAGCTTAGAGTAGAAAGAGGAAACAAACATGGAACCTTGTTGCAGAGTGATCAATTCATGCTTAAGTTGAAAAATTAAAGGACCATTTCGTTGCTCGAAACGTTCTTGAAGATCATCCCAGATTGTTTTGACAGAAGAACAATGTAAGATACTGACTTGCATTTCTTTGGATAAAGAATTAAGGAGCCAGGAAGAAACGATACTATCATACGCGTTGCGATGCCACAAAGCATGAGTGGAGTGACCCAAAGCAGGTTCAGGAATTGAACCATCGACAAACCCATATTTGTTCTTCCCATGAAGAGCCATGCGCATTGCTTTCTTCCAAGAATTGTAGTTGTCACCGGTAAGAGGATGAGAAACTAAGGCAATGCCAGGATGGTCGAAAGAATGAAGAGTGAAGGGGTTAGAATCATCAATGGCAGCCATGGTCATGAGAAAAAAAAAGAAATAACTTCAATAGGAAGAAAGAGGGACGGAAGCAAAAACTTCTGATACCATATTAAATGTTAAAGTGCAGCATAGACATCCGAAAGGTCCCCTTAAAAACCGGTTCATAAAGGGATGGCCTATCCAAGCATTCATCATGGCTGGCGACACCCACTAGGCCGAACCTAGCTCTGATACCATATCAAGAATGAAAGAAATGAACGATAATTTTTGAATTCATTCATCAAAGTATTACAAAGGTGGTTTATTTATACAAATATAGAGAATAACCAACTTCTAGTAACTCCTAGTAACTAACTTGAATAACTTCTAGTAACATAACTAAGTAACTATTCACCTAACTTCTAATAACTCCTAGTAACTAACTTCAACCGTCGCTTAATCGTGATAAGAAGTCCTTATAGATGTTGGATCAAAGATGTCGATCTTGGTTAAACTGAATGAAAGATTTTTGGATAAAAAATGTTTGAGTTGAGGATGCCTAGTTAATACTAGGATGAAGTTGTTCAAGGCAATGTTATATATAGCTAAGTTGATGGCTGAGATCAAGGTTGGGTCAAGAGACTGAGTTGAAGATGCTTGACCAAAGATGTGCGGGTAAAAAATATCCTAATTAAGGTCAGGTCTAAGATGCTCTAGTTGAGACCAAGCTAACGTTAATAAAAATGGTTAATACTGTCTAACTTGTGTTTGACCAAGTATACTACATTTCACCCATTTCTGATCTGTTGACACTATATAGGCAGATGACAACATTTGACTCTATGGTTTCTAGTGCAATCGACCTTCCATGAATCAGAATCTTATGCGTTAATGCAGAATATATATACATGCAAACAAATATAATTAACTTCTTTCGTAATTATTTGTTGGATTTAACCCTTCTAAAATAAGAAAGACTGACAAATGAAATATTATAGTTTGAAAATACAATAGAAATAAGCTTTTATATATATATATATGCCAACAATGTTTTCTCCGTAAACTTCTTTGTTCAACTATATACTACTGAGTGTGGGGGGGGGGGGGGGGGGGAGCGCACTATGAGTAACATAGTGGTCCTCAAAAGTCAAAAAAATGCTTGTTCGATCTTACTTTTATCCATACAAGAAGAACCAAAAAAAAAGAGAAATTTACTTGCACTTTTTCACTTTAGGTTTCAGGGTATCACGATCTACGAATATAAGAATTATCAATATCTGCAATGTCATTTGTTACATGCTACTGTTAATTAGGAGCCACAATTCTCTACACAGAGAGGTGATTCGCATTTAATGGCTGCAAATTCACAGATAGTTCAGAGAGTCAGAGGTAGGAATATTCTTCATCAAGGTCCTTACATTAGAAATTGCATATATAAATATATAGTGCAATAATAATAAGTGATTTTAAAAAAGTATATGTAACACACTCTGTCATGCTGATGATGAATTAAGACAAATCACTATTGTAACTCTTATATTTCTCAAACTTTGGAAGACCTAAATTACTTTTTTGGAATATATATTCATATTACACATTGACCATGCATATTCAATTTGTGCGTGTTTTCTCCATACATATATACTTGACTAGCTAGTTCAAGTACTATCATTGATCAAAGTGTACGTAGTACTAATTCATGTAGTGGCCCGAACCGAATGCACTTTTTAACTTTGATGAAAGGAACAAAGCATAATAAAGAAGAAGAACTAATATTGGAACTTGTTGCGAAGTAGTGTCGGATTGATACCCTTCTTTGCATATCGCTGAAAGCTTCCCTAACTTCGTCATGCATGACCTTCCTCAGACAGTTGCTTGCACACTCCCAAAATTTATTCTAACGACAAAAAGTATACTGATTCACATTATATTACGGCCTATTCCTTTTTTCTTTAAACATTAATATAGATAGATAAAATATCAATATTCAATGAGAAGTATGAAGTATCTCTGTAAAACAGGTTTATTTAATTACCACACGGCTTAAAAGAAACTTTACATCAAGTTTGTTTAATTACGTCTTCAATTATGGAAGATGGTCGATATTCTTTTCGAAGGTGACTTAAAAATGGGATTAAATAACTTGGTGGAATCATTCACGGTAGATGATTGGTGCAATTAGAACATTGCACCAACTATCTTGAAATAACCCCGTTGTTAATTTATCTAATATTGCTAAAACTTTTGGACTCTTGCACTCTAAGATCGTGTCCCCTTACGTTTCCTTTTGTCAATCCACATGTAAATTTTGGATTTCAAGTCTTCCTTCTTGGATCACTCACGGGCCAGTGGACATACGAGGGTCTAATACTATGTTAATTGCTTGGGCTTTGGTACTCCGACCCTTATTTCTAAGTTCACAGCTGACTTTTCAATTTTTTTCTCACAAATACCTTATGAGATTTAGAAACGTGTTTTTGTTGTATATTACAAAGTCACACCCCTAATAATCCAAATGAAATTTGTTATCATTGATTATCTCAAAAATTGATCTTATCAAGATACACAGCAAAAATATATTTCTACTACATATCTCGACAAAATCTTGTTAAGTTCTACAGTAGAAACGCTTTGTTGTGTCTCGACAATATTTGACTGAGACATAAACCGAAATACATTTTCATTATATACCTAGTCAATGTTTGTTGAGATACACAATGAAAACATGCATATTCTCAATAAGATCTTATCGAAATAAACTGCAAAAACATATTTTTGTCATAGGTATTTTTGACAATTTTTTTTTAAAGATGAAGGTGAACTTAGCAAAGCAGTTGGGAATAGCAAACCCTTAATTACTTTTAGCACCTGTTGGGGAGTCCAATACCATGTTCTGCTTCAAGTCACGTAACCAGTGGTGTTAGTTTATCCTACATATATTTATATTTATATTTTAATGTATTTTAATTAATTTTTAATTTTACAAAATATGTTTTTAAATATTTAAAAATATGTGCAAAAGTAGTTGTGAATATATATATATATATATATATATATATATAGAGAGAGAGAGAGAGAGAGAGAGAGAGAGAGAGAGAGAGAGAGAGGCTTAAATAACCTTTTAGTCCCTATAAAATAAGTTTTTTTTATTTATTTTTATTTTAGTCCTTTAATGTTTTTTTTTATTTTAATCCTTTAAAATTTATTTGTTTTTTTAGTCTCTACTGTCAAGTAACCATATTAACTTATAACATAACAATAATTTGGATAGTTGATTGACTTGTCACACTATCAAAGAGTCTAATAAGATAACCACATGTGTTTTTCTTTTTTTAAACTGTTTTTAAATATCTCACTAAATAGTATGATATCATCACCTATTTTGAATAAATGAAGATTTAAAAATATAGTTTAAAAAAAATTAAATGTAATTGTTTTGTCAGACTCCTTGATGATATGATAAGTGTCATTGTTATGTGTCATCATTCAAGTTGTTACTTAATAGTAAGGACTAAAACTATACAAAAATCATTAAAAGATTATAATGACAAATATGATAAGAAGAGAGTTGAATTGTGATTTTAAAAACTTTATAAACCTTTTATGTAAACACGAATCTATTGTTTGAAATGACTTTGAAAGACAGATAATAATTTTTTACCACAAATTGAGTCAGACGATGAAATCAAATTTTACAACAAAAGTGTTTTCAAAGCAAAATCAAATTTGAAACCTAGGTCAATTTAAAACACAAAGAGAGCAGAAGAACTATAAGACACAAAGATATACACGATGACTCTGTGTTGTTACCAAGTCATTACTGGCTCTAAAAAAAATAAAAAGATTTGTCGTTTGGTTGACTCACAAACTATATTTGAATCGTCTCATAGATAGATTTACAATCTAAACAGTTAGTCTTTTCTCTCAAGATAAAGTGTTTTGAGAGCTTTTCAAACTTTAAAAGAATATACAAAAAGATTTTTACATAAAGAATTTGAATGATAACACATAGGTTCGTAACTCATTTCTTCAAAGCTTCTAATATTTGTAGGCCTTCTTCAACAAGTGTATGTTGTCTTTGAGCAAATAAAAATCTTCACTTTAGCTCATGTTTGAAGACTGTGATTGTTGGATCCTTTAATGCTTGCATTAAATACACGTCATTCTTTATGATGGAAAATCATTATCTTTAGCTACCTTGAAGAACATTTCAACAGAAAACCATTTGTTTTTTGTAATAGTAGGTCAATCACAACAAAGCATGTCTTTTGATGCTATTTGAACTTCAAATTGTCGAATGTTCCTTTATGCTTCTTTGGATTCAACAAATCCTAGGAGAATGTCGTGTAAGACAATTCTTGCAAAATGGATCTCAAATACAAAATATTAAATGAAATTTTAAATGCATTCTAAAATGTTGTATCAAATCATGGTATATATATATATATATATATATATATATATATATATATATATATATATATATATATATGCTTTCGTCTAGAACTTCAGACATAAATTCAAGAATGATAGTCTAATAACATATAAGACAATTTTTAATCTTTGTATTTATTTGAATTTAATCAAAATAATTAAGGGTCTTGGTTCATCTCAGGACACAAATATCTTTTGACATAACAAAGACCTAAAAACCCTCTTATTTTATAGGGAACAAAAGGTTATTTAAGTCTATATTTAAATAATTTTATATTCATAAATATTATATTGTTTTCATTTCTATAAACTTAGTTTTAAAAAAATATTATCCTTGTTAATATATTTATATTTTATAATATGTTAAAGTGGAATATAGAGGCAAGTTAGGTTTTGGAGAGATAAGTGATTGGGGGCAAAGTGTTTTGGCTACAAAAAAATTTAGGATGTTCATGAATTCTTAACGACAAGGACAGCTCATTGCAAATGTAGGAAGATTGAAGGAGCGTAATTGGGTATGGAATTTCAAATGGCGTAAAAGGTAGTTTTAGTGGGAAGAAAACTTGGTAGAAAGTTTTTACCTAGAGGTGGCAAATATGAGGATTAAACGTGAGGGAAATGATAGTTGATCATGGAAGGGAGAACACAATAGGGATATATTCAGTGAATTTCGCATACAAAGCTTTGTTTTCTTTGAGAGTAGAGAGACAAGAGGAGGATATACTTCATATTATTTGGAAGTTCAAAATACCACCAAAGGTAGCATATTTTATTTGGAGAGTACGTGTTTGTTGAAAGTTAAGATTGCCAACAAGATCGAAATTTTATGAAGGAGGCATATACAATTAGTCAATGATGATGATTCTTGCCCGTTTAGTCATCTAAAAGAGGAATAATTGTCGCATCTACTATGCACTTGTCACGAAGTACAACAAGTTTGGATGGAATGCTACAAGTGGGTTAGTATGATAATTGTTTTGCCACAATCACCTTTGGAACACTTATGGTAACGCTCACATGGGTTGTTAAATAAACATGTTTCTCATAGATGGGACAATTGTGTGGGATGTGCGTGGTTGTTTGGTGTCTATGGCCACATCAGAATGTTTGCACTTTTACCGGACAATTGAAAGGATGGTGGGATAATTATCTCACTAACGAAGAGAAATAAAAAATTTACAGCACGGTCAAAACGGATCTCAATGGAAAAGTCATTACTAATGATGATGATAAAGAAATTCCCGACGTTGTTAACACATTAATTTTTACAATAGCCCAACATTTTATTGGAGACCCATCTTTATGGAAAGATAGGTTTACAGAATTATTATCAAACCTTAAGTGTAGAACCTTAGCAGATTTTAGGTGGTACAGAGATACTTTCCTAACTAGGGTTTACACCAAGGAAGATAGCCAACAACCTTTTTGGAAAGAAAAATTTCTAGTCGATCTTCCCAGATCATTAGGAGACAAGGTTAGAGATAAAATTTGTAGTCAATTGGCCAATGGAGATATTCCATATGAAAGTTTAAGCTATGGCTAATTAATTTCTTATGTCCAAAAGGTAGCCTTAAAAATTTGTCAGGATGACAAAATTCAGAGGCAATTAGCCAAAGAAAAGGCTCAAACAAAGAAAGATTTAGGTTCCTTCTGTGAACAATTTGGACTACCGGCCTGTCCAAAACAAAAGAAAAGGCAAAATTCTAGGAAAGAAATCCACGAAAATAAACCAGTCAATAAAAAGAGATTTTCAAGAAGAAGATACTCAAACAAACCTTCAACCAGTAAAGAAATGGAAAATCCCAGACAAAAGATAAAATCAAAGATAACATCTTACAATTGTGGAAAACAACGCCACATTAGTAAATATTGTAGACTAAAAAAGAAATTAAGAAACCTTAATTTAGAACCAACAATTGAAGAGCAAATAAATAATTTGTTTATCGAAACCTCAGAGGAAGAAGAAGAAACAAAAACTTCATCCTCTGAAATTTATGATGAAAACCTAAACCTAATCCAACAGGATGACCAACTATCATCAACAGATGATGATGACGGACAAGTCAATACTCTAACGAGAGAACAAGATCTCTTGTTTGAAGCAATCAATTCCATACCTGACCCCCAAGAAAAGAAGGTTTTCCTGGAAAAACTTAAAAAGACATTAGAGGTAAAACCCAGGTAAAAAGATTTCATTACAAATAATAAATTTGATGTAAGTAACATATTTAAAAGATTAGAAAGTTCTTCAACCAAACCAACGGCAATCCAAGATCTCCAAACAGAGATAAACAATCTAAAGAGAGAGGTAAAAGAACTTCGTCAACAACAAGAAATTCATCAGATCATTCTTTCTCAGCTTGAGGAAGATAGTGATTTTGAAAGCGCCAACAACGGTGAAGAAAACCAACCAGAAAACTTAGAAGACAATATGTTTATGGGATTAATCAACAAGATTAAAATCCAAAAATTTTACATAAACATAAAAATAATCATTAATGATTTCGTTTTAGAAACAATGACCCTATTTGACAGAGGGGCTGATTCCAACTGCATTTTAGAAGGATTAATTCCTACAAAATTCTTTGAGAAAACCTCAGAAAAATTAAGTACGTCAAATGGCTCAAAATTAAAAATTAATTTCAAGCTATCAAATGCAATCATTGAAAACCAAGGTCTTAGGATTAACACAAACTTTCTTCTGGTAAAAAACCTTAAGAATGAAGTAATCCTAGGAACACCCTTCATTAGAGCCTTGCTTCCCATCCAAATATCTAATGAAGGAATAACCATAAATTATTTAGGGAGAAAAATTATATTTAATTTTTCTACTAAACCAATTTCCAGGAATATAAATATTATAGAAAATAAAATTAACCAAATTAACTTCTTAAAAGAAGAAGTATATTTTAATAATATTCAGATACAATTGGAAAAACCCCAAGTAAAAGAAAAAATTCAATCTTTATTAAGTCATATCGAATCAATTGTCTGTTCTGTTTTGCCAAATGCATTTTGGGATAGAAAGAAACATATTGTTGATCTCCCATATGAGAAAAACTTTAGGGAAAAACAAATTCCCACAAAAGCAAGACCAATTCAAATGAATGAAGAACTTCTTCAATACTGTCAAAAGGAAATTCAAGATTTTCTTAATAAAGGCTTAATCTGAAGGAGCAAAAGCCCATGGTCCTGTGCGACCTTTTATGTCAACAAACAATTGGAGCTTGAGCGTGGAACACCCCGCTTAGTCATAAATTACAAACCACTAAACCAAGCATTACAATGGATTAGGTATCATATTCCAAACAAAATAGATTTACTCAATAGATTAAATTCTGCAAAGATATTTTCAAAATTTGATATGAAATCTGGATTTTGGCAAATCCAAATCCAAGAATCAGATAGGTACAAAGCAGCGTGAACTGTACCTTTCGGACAATATGAATGGAATGTGATTCCATTCGGACTGAAGAATGCCCCTTCAGAATTTCAAAAAATTATGAATGATATTTTTAATCCCTATTCAAAATTTGTCATTGTCTACATAGATGTTGTTTTAATCTTTTCCCAAAACATTGACCAACATTTCAAACATCTCCAGACTTTCATCCATCTCATCAAACAGAATGGTTTGGCAGTCTCCAAATCAAAAATCAATTTTTTCCATACTCGAATTCGATTCCTTGGTCACAATATATATCAAGGTACAATCATTCCCATCCAAATATCTAATGAAGGAATAACCACAAATTATTTAGGGAGAAAAATTATATTTAATTTTTCCACTAAACCAATTTCCAGGAATATAAATATTATAGAAAATAAAATTAACCAAATTAACTTCTTAAAAGAAGAAGTATCTTTTAATAATATTCAGATACAACTGGAAAAACCCCAAGTAAAAGAAAAAATTCAATCTTTATTAAGTCATATTGAATCAACTGTCTGTTCTGATTTGCCAAATGCATTTTGGGATAGAAAGAAACATACTGTTGATCTCCCATATGAGAAAGACTTTAGAGAAAAACAAATTCTCACAAAAGTCAGACCAATTCAAATGAATGAAGAACTTCTTCAATACTGTCAAAAGGAAATTTAGGATTTTCTTAATAAAGGCTTAATCTGAAGGAGCAAAAACCCATGGTCCTGTGCGGCCTTTTATGTAAACAAACAATCGGAGCTTGAGCGTGGAACACCCCGCTTAGTCATAAATTACAGACCACTAAACCAAGCATTACAATGGATTAGGTATCCTATTCCAAAAAAAATAGATTTACTCAACAGATTAAATTCTGCAAAGATATTTTCAGAATTTGATATGAAATCTGGATTTTGGCAAATCCAAATCCAAGAATCAGATAGGTACAAAGCAGCGTGAACTGTACCTTTCAGGCAATACGAATGGAATGTGATTCCATTCGGACTGAAGAATGCCCCTTCAGAATTTCAAAAAATTATGAATGATATTTTTAATCCCTATTCAAAATTTGTCATTGTCTACATAGATGTTGTTTTAATCTTTTCCCAAAACATTGACCAACATTTCAAACATCTCCAGACTTTCATCCATCTCATCAAACAGAATGGTTTGGCAGTCTCCAAATCAAAAATCAATTTTTTCCATACTCGAATTCGATTCCTTGGTCACAATATATATCAAGGTACAATCATTCCCATCCAAATATCTAATGAAGGAATAACCACAAATTATTTAGGGAGAAAAATTATATTTAATTTTTCCACTAAACCAATTTCCAGGAATATAAATATTATAGAAAATAAAATTAACCAAATTAACTTCTTAAAAGAAGAAGTATCTTTTAATAATATTCAGATACAACTGGAAAAACCCCAAGTAAAAGAAAAAATTCAATCTTTATTAACTCATATCGAATCAACTGTCTGTTATGATTTGCCAAATGCATTTTGGGATAGAAAGAAACATATTGTTGATCTCCCATATGAGAAAGACTTTAGTGAAAAACAAATTCCCACAAAAGCCAGACCAATTCAAATGAATGAAGAACTTCTTCAATACTGTCAAAAGGAAATTCAGGATTTTGTTAATAAAGGCTTAACCTGAAGGAGCAAAAGCCCATGGTCCTGTGCGGCCTTTTATGTCAACAAACAATCGGAGCTTGAGCGTGGAACACCCCGCTTAGTCATAAATTACATACCACTAAACCAAGCATTACAATGGATTAGGTATCCTATTCCAAAAAAAATAAAATTTACTCAATAGATTAAATTCTGCAAAGATATTTTCAAAATTTGATATGAAATCTGGATTTTGGCAAATCCAAATCCAAGAATCAGATAGGTACAAAACAGCTGTACTGTACCTTTAGGGCAATATGAATGGAATGTGATGTCATTCGGACTGAAGAATACCCCTTCAGAATTTCAAAAAATTATGAATGATATTTTTAATCCCTATTCAAAATTTTTTCATTGTCTACATAGATGATGTTTTAATCTTTTCCCAAAACATTGACCAACATTTCAAACATCTCCAGACTTTCATCCATCTCATCAAACAGAATGGTTTGGCAGTCTTCAAATCAAAAATCAATCTTTTCCATACTCGAATTCGATTCCTTGGTCACAATATATATCAAGGTAAAATCATTCCAATCCAAATATCTAATGAAGGAATAACCACAAATTATTTAGGGAGAAAAATTATATTTAATTTTTCTACTAAACCAATTTCCAGGAATATAAATATTATAGAAAATAAAATTAACCAAATTAACTTCTTAAAAGAAGAAGTATCTTTTAATAATATTCAGATACAACTGGAAAAACCCCAAGTAAAAGAAAAAATTCAATCTTTATTAAGTCATATCGAATCAACTGTCTGTTCTGATTTGCTAAATGCATTTTGGGATATAAGGAAACATATTGTTGATCTCCCATATGAGAAAGACTTTAGGGAAAACAAATTCCCACAAAAGCCAGACCAATTCAAATGAATGAAGAACTTCTTCAATACTGTCAAAAGGAAATTCAGGATTTTCTTAATAAAGGCTTAATCTGAAGGAGCAAAAACCCATGGTCCTATGCGGCCTTTTATGTCAACAAACAATCGGAGCTTGAGCATGGAACACCCTGCTTAGTCATAAATTACAAACCACTAAACCAAGCATTACAATGGATTAGGTATCATATTCCAAACAAAATAGATTTACTCAACAGATTAAATTTTGCAACGATATTTTCAAAATTTGATATGAAATCTGGATTTTGGCAAATCCAAATCCAAGAATCAGATAGGTACAAAGCAGCGTGTACTGTACCTTTCGGGCAATATGAATGGAATGTGATGCCATTCGGACTGAAGAATGCCCCTTCAGAATTTCAAAAAATTATGAATGATATTTTTAATCCCTATTCAAAATTTGTCATTGTCTACATAGATGTTGTTTTAATCTTTTCCCAAAACATTGACCAACATTTCAAACATCTCCAGACTTTCATCCATATCATCAAACAGAATGGTTTGGCAGTCTCCAAATCAAAAATCAATCTTTTCCAAACTCGAATTCGATTCCTTAGTCACAATATATATCAAGGTACAATGATTCCAATAGAAAGGTCAATAGAGTTTGCTAACAAATTTCCCAATGAAATCTTAGACAAAACCCAGTTACAAAGATTTCTAGGTTGTCTAAATATGTAGGAGAATTTGTCCCTTATTTAAACAATATTGTTAAGCCATTGCATGATAGGCTGAAGAAAAATCCACCTCTTTGGTCTGACCTCCATACACAAACAGTTAAAGAAATCAAACTTAAGCTCCAATCCATAAAAAGTCTGTAACTTCCTATTCCACATGCATTCAAAATTGTCGAAACAGATGCATCAGACATAGGTTATGGTGGCATCCTCAAACAAAGAGTACATGGCCAAGAGCATGTCATTGCATATACTTCAAAACATTGGAATCCTTCACAATTAAAATATTCAACTGTTAAAAAAGAAGTTTTAGCAATTGTTTTGTGTATTTCCAAAATTTAATCAGATTTATTAAACCAAAAATTTTTAATCAGGGTTGACTGTAAATCAGCCAAAGATATTTTACAAAAGGATGTTAAAAACCTTGCCTCAAAACAAATTTTTGCAAGATGGCAAGCAATTTTAAGTGTCTTTGATTTTGACATAGAATATATCAAGGGCACCTCAAATTCTCTACCTGACTACCTCACCCGTGAATTTTTACAAAAAATTACTGATGCCTCCTAAGGTGTCCAGCTCCTCAGGGAGAGGAGGTAGAACCAGTAGTAAGGGGAAAGATGTTCTATTGGCTCTACCAGAGCCAGTAACCAAGAAAACAACCGCATCATCTTCTGGGTCACCTACCCAGACTGGGTCATCAACCCAGAAATCAAAATTTGAAGGGTCATTGACCCAAATAGCTACCATCAAACCTGAGTCATCCACTCAGGAATCCCCCAAACCAGCAACAGCAAAACAGACCGTGGCTGACTATGCCTGGTCAATCCAAACCCTCCATCTAAGATTCCAACACCATGTATCCCCCATCCAAAAGCCTACCTTACTAATAACCTCCTCTTTATGCTCCCACATAAGAAATAATCTTGGGAATTTGATCGCCAAACTTTCACCTGGCCTCCACCCATGCATCAATCCAAAATCTATTTTTTATCTCCCTCATTCACCTTCCACTTAATACCTACATCAAACCAATTTTGTCTCTCATCAACCCTCCTCCCACACACCCTCTTCAAGTCGGGAACCACAAATTCTCCAAAGGAGATTTATCACCACTCAAAAGACCATGCCACCCTTCTATATTTTGAACCAAGCACCTCCTACCAAGCCCCCTTATGACTATGGAACAAAATCCACCTCCACTTGGCCAAGAGAACTTCATTAAAAGTCACAATATTCTTCATCCCTAATCCTTCCATTTTATTGCTTTTACAAGTAGAACCACTAAACCAAGCTAATTATTTTGTAGAGTAGTAACAAATATAATATATATACTATCTAATTATAATTATATCATCATCATTTTTTATGTATAAAAGTTTACATGTCATGAATTATTTAATAAACTATATCAAGATTATTGTGATGAATTATAGTTTTTGTTCTTTCAAACTCTCACACTTTCTATAGATGATGTATCAAAGAATTTTTTAGTGTGAAGCTAAGGAACCAACAACCATAGTTTTAAAAATTAAATCAGTGATTGACTCAATTAAGACATTATTAGATCACTGGATCAATGATCGAATTAGTGGATCACTAATTAATTTGCATGATCTGGTATAAATATTAAAATATTATATATATATATATATATATATATATATATATATATATATATTATTTTCGCTTACATAAGCTTATATGTTATAATAGCTTGGTTATGGAGTTTTCCTCTTGAGACTTCAATGACAAAGTTTCAAACCTAGATTATCTTAAAATTTTATTTTTGTTAAAATAAAACATGATAAATTATGAAAGTCAATATAAATATTAAATGAGTTTAAATGATTGGATGACGATGTAAAACTTTTTTTCTCACGCATCACATGTTTTTTTTCTCACGTGTCACATGTGAGTGACCCTGTTTTGGGTCAAAAGCTCATGATTCAATGGTTGAATAGCAAATTCGACCGATTTACTAGATCAATTATAAGTCCGATCCAATGTATGACTTGACCAAGATCCAAATTATTTATAGGCATTTTACATTAGTAGTCATTATCATTACAATGATAATGATTGAAATTATACCTTAATTACAAATCCAAAATGTTTGAACCACTAAATAAAATTAATCATGGTTGTTAATAGAACTGTTACATAAACTCATTTAAAAAAAACTATTACATAAACTAAATTTGTATGTATTATAATCTTCCGAAGATGAGGAATATAATTTTAAAATAAAAGAAAGAAAGAATAATACTAGCTTAAACATCTCTCAAGAGAATTTACTCTTATTTCTCTTAATTGTCCTTTGATCTGGGATAGATGAGGCAGTAAATGGTTTACATGCATGCAAATTAAGAGTATATAGTCTTCAAGCAAAAGTAAATTAAATGTTCTCTCTTGTACCTATAGTCAAATTCAAATGCAATCCGAACACTTTAAAGTCATTTCTCATCTAATTTCACTTATTTGAGCATTCAATGCATTTTAATTAGTCAGATTAAAAACGAATACAGCAACTGGTAATTCAATTCAATATGTGGGTTGCCACTTGCCAGTGCCCTTCCAAAATTTCTTTTGCTTCATCTCTTTATAGTCTTATACCTTCCATCAACTACCCCCAGCCCACTTAGTTATTGTAAACAAATTTGGTTTCTACTGACTATGACCGACCTCATTAATTAATGATCATGAAGTTTATCATTGGTCTAATTTACTCATGATCCAATTAAAAATATCATCCATTACTAGAAAATATTCGTTTATCAAAGAAAATTAGAGATTGAAATTCCTTTGTCTCGATTAGAGATGGGCCGATAATATAAGTAAATCTTATATTTTAGAGACTGATCTTATTATCCAAATATGAAAAACATATTAAATATATTAGAGGATATTAGACATGGAAATTTGTTGATCTAAAATATAATCAGTGCAAAATATATATATATATATATATATATATATATAGAGAGAGAGAGAGAGAGAGAGAGTATATATATATATATATATAGAGAGAGAGAGAGAGAGAGAGATGAAACTTAGTCGTCTCAAATTTTTTTAATCTCTAATGAGTTTTAGAAATTGAATTTGGAAACAAAAAATGTCGTTATCATCTACAATTTTCTCTTCATTTGATCTACTTAGTATTATAAATTGATATATTAGAGACGGAATTAAGTCATCTCAAAATTTCCAACCTCTGACTTTGTTTTTATTCACTCATTTCAACAAAGTTTAGATAGTAAAAAATTAATTAAAGACAAAAAAAAATCATCTATAAATATCACATTATTTTAAAAATAATAAATAGTATTTTTCATTATTTTCATCAAAACTGTAAAATTTAGTAATGTTTTAATATTAACATTACATAATTAGTCCATAAATTGAAAAAGAATATTATTTTGGAAATCTTACTTATTATTTTCAATTTATATTTTTAGTTTACTTAAAAATTATCTATTCATTCTACACCCCATTGTAACGTACAAAAATAAGAACAGCTTGTTGGCACTCGCGAAAAAAGATGAATCCACGCACCTATACAATTCTATCAAAACACACAATAATTTTTGTATTTTTCATTCTAAAGCATTGATTTCGAAGTGCCTTTGTAAAGAATTAATGAGTAATGATGTATATGAAACCATTACTATCCTCCCGTATATGCAAATATATATCTTTTCTTTGAAGAAAAGAAGGAAACGAATCTGCATATATATAAAGATATGTGAAAAAGAAAACGGGGAAATGCCTGAGCTGTAAGGACACGTTTACTGGGGCCTATTGTATTGGATAAGCAAAGCCTCAAATGGGGCCAAAATTTCACATTTATTCTTGCTCACAAGTTATATATAAAAAGGGTATATAGTATACCAGCTATTGTTATTCACCAAAAAAAAAAGAAAAGTATACCAGTTATTGCATATATATGTGGTTACTGAAGATGCTAAATTACGCGTCGGTATTGATTATTTTCTTAATTTAAGAAATACCAAATCAACTTTTCCAAGTTTCATAAAGATTTAAGAGGGATAAAATTTAGAATTGAAATAAGATTCTCCATTTGTGAAAAATTACAAAAAAACTACTCTCATACTTTCGTGGTCATAATTTGTGAAAATAGAACAAAAACAAAAAACGCATAAATAAATTATATTTCTTGTACTATCACATCACCATTTACATAATTTCTTAGGCTTAAAAAAGAGATTATAAACATGCGTGTTTTTCTTTTCTAAAAAGAAAGTGATATAAAGATAATGTGCAAAATTATATATAGGTAAATACTCAAATTAAGTACACATCACTTAGTATTTAGTACAAAGAGAGTTTATATCATATTAATGTTTAACAGTTTACTCGGTAAACTTATTTCAATTATAGTAAAGTTATATATCTTATATGTTTTTTTAATTTATTTTAATATAATTCATTAATTAATTATGACACTTAGTAAAATAAACTAAAAGAATTAATTTAATTATTAGTCAGTATATATAAAGTTGCTTTTATAAGTTTAATCAAAACATGTTAATTATCTGTTTAACTATAAGTGCTTTCATTTGGTAAATAAATTTAAACATCTTCATATAAACTCTCTCAGATGTACCGCTCAATTCAAATTATATTGTCTAAAACTAGCAATATTATACTATTGAAAATAAAGTACTAAAACAAGTAATGCATATATGACTGTTTAGACTTTTCACCTATTAGTGTGGGCCCCTCCTTTGATTAATTTTGCCATGAAAGAATTAATACATAGCCCCAAGAGTCAAGGAACGCCATCTAAAAGACACATTGCCGGGATATGTTGCTTCAACACACACGAAAGAATCAACAAATTAATATTATGGCGCAATTCCAACATCATCCAATTTTTCAAGAAAAGAATATATGGAAATTTCACTCACAATTCAACATGTGGGGCCACTCATGAGTAACTTCACACACCCTTTAATTTCCTTCCATCACGATCCAAAAACAGTGTGGCACTTTATCTTGTACTATATAAATTCCCATATCTCGCCTAACTCCTTATATTGCATAATTTGCACCCTACAATCAAACCTAGATTCAAAACAATCTAGAAATCAATAGAGGCAATTTTATTGTGCAAATTAATAATGGGTCATGCAAATGCAAGCAACAGCACCACCATGGCTTTGGCACCAAGTGCTAGTTTAAAAAGCTTTACCTCTCCAATTCCCTATCTCTTTGGTGGCCTAGCCCTCATGCTTGCACTCATAGGATTGGCATTACTTATCCTAGCTTGCTCTTATAGTAAAAATTATTCATTGGATGGTAATGAAGACAAAGCGAAGAGGGCAACGGGAATGGAGGTTGATTCAGAGCCCAAGATTGTTGTTATAATGGCTGGAGATAGCAACCCCACTTACATGGCCAAGCCCGTGCCATCCACACACCATACTGAAGAAGCAGATTAGAGAGGTATTTCGTGATTTGAGTCATCCAATGCATGGAGAGAAAACAAAGAATAAAGAGAAAAAGAAATAAAAAATCCTCCTCCTCTTGATGTTTCTTGTTTATCCGTTTACCTTGCTCATTGGCATTTATGTATATACCTTTTTGTACAATTCTTTAAAATTAACATGATTTTGAGAAAGGATGTAAATCGAAGAGTAGAAATAATATACTACTATTATTTAGGTTTTGTTTATTGTATATTTTCCCTCTTCTTTAGCTCTTTCTTTTAATTAATAAATAAGCATTTAGAACTTTTTATGTATTATTAATTAGTAAAAATATTTATGATGTCAATCAAATAAAAATCATTTTAAAATATCAAAATGTTATAAAACAATATACTGTTTATGTTAGTTGAAATTAATTTATCAAAAAATCACATATTTATATGTGGTCTCACTTCTTATTTAATGGTTCTTCCTGCCAAAGTCTGAGATTTTTAATAAATTTTAGTTAATAATATAAAAGTGAGGTAGAGAAAATTTTGTTAAGATTTCTTTTTTAAATATAATTTTTAAAATAATTATTATAAAAATTAACATCTTATCCTATATGATAATTTATTATTGGATGAGACAACAAAAAAAATCAACATTATTCTTATCACACAAGTCAAAATCGAATCATACTGTCAGTACATTCGAATTTAATTTTCTTTATTTATCACATAATTTTATTTAATATTATTGTACCAAAAGTTAAACTTAAATTTACTGGATTAGAAAATTAAAATGAACTTAAATTAAACAAGTGCAGCGTATATAGGTTGATGAAGCTTTTTCAACAAGAAAACAAGTTGGATTCCTCATTCTCGTTAAGTACATGTACATACCAATATTAAGAGGAGACATGATTTTTCTGTTGGATTCCTAATCCAACAACTGAAAATAAAGAGTACTTTTAACTATTTAAGTAAACCAAACTTGATGCCCACGCTCAGAATTTTTTAAGTAAAAATACAAATAATTTAAATACTTACGCAAATAATACATCCAGTCATTATTTTCGTGAATGATACGTTTTATAGAGCATGATGAAAAATTGGTTTCTGACACATTTTTTTATTTATTTTCACGTTAGTTAAGAAATTCATTTCTTAGGGATCAATTTCTTAACTAATCCTTTTTTATACATGTTCAAAAATCCGTTCAATCTGGATTTTTCTTTTTTTTTTTAAAAAAAAAAACTTGGTTAAGAAATTAGTTTTTTTAGAACCAATTTCTTAATTGAGTTTTTTATTTTTATAAAAAAACATTTTAATTTTTTTTTCAATTACTTTTTATTAATTTATATGTGTGTATATACATATAAATTTTATTATATGAAAAATAAAATTTTAATTTACATATTTTGTTGTTAATTTCATTTTGTTTAAAATTCTTTCAAATCTTATTTTGTCATCAATTTCATACAGCATGCCACAAAAATTCATTTTAAAATAATTCATTTTAAACAAAAACAACCATATCATTATCGTGTTTGAACTCCATACAATCGTATTCAACACAATCATTACCTACATAAAATGGTTAACGATAAAAAAGATCAAGTAATATTCTGTAACATCCGTTAGCGTAAAAATTTGTTTTCCTTAAGACATCAAGCGACATGTCCTTATTTATTGTAATGACTTTAGGACCACTAGGGCATTCAAACATTACTCCTTTATATGATGGAATCATGTCACCATCGCAATATGCAAGAATAGATACACTCTCAGTGTTTTAAGTAATAAGGTGAATATCAGACACAAGTGTTGAGTTGCATCTAACCCCTACTACTATTTTATATTAGGTGGTCAATAGTTATCCTATGAATTATAGCAATGGCTGAGATCGCACTAACAATATAAATGGTTTAGATTATGTCTTAATTTATTATGGTTGGTTTGCATAATTCAAAAAAGTAGTGTTCAATCAAATCATCTCGTAAAAAGCATCATTGAGTCACATCATCTTGAAACAAGCAATATGAAGTCAAATCATCTGGGAAAAAGCAATGTGGGGTCAAATTGTCTCAAAAAAAGTAACGTTTGATCAATTCGTCTTAGAAAAATGCAGTACTCAATCAATAAGTGCAGTGCTCAATATTCAATCGATTAATGAGGGAAAATTGACACTCATAGTACATAATAGGGCGATTAATGTCATTTGTGTCCATCAATTCCACATTTGGGAGGTTGTCTGTTATTTGCTAGCTGACGACATACTCGTCCATGTTCTTGTGGTTGAAATTGTTCATCAAGAACAATAAGTTACTCTTCCTGGACGAAGTCATTAATATTTGGTTGATTAGTTGAAGAATTGCCAGTAATAGTTTGGTGAAAGGATGCAAACAAATGTATGAGCATACTTTACATGTACTCATAAACAAGTTTTGTTGTTCGAAGATCAATACCTATAAGGTTGCTCATAAAGTCATCTTCGCTAGCACTGAAGAACTATGAATTGTACCCATAATCTTGATGATGATGTTTTTATGGCATGAATTTATATGATTAAGGAGGTGGTTGTAGTCTTTCGTCATGCATGTTGGCAACAATTGGTGGGCTTTGTGGTGGAGGATGTTGTTCAATTTTTGTCTTTGGAGTTGAGCGAGATGTGACGACAATGTTTGGATGAGTTACAAACCGTGTTAGACAAACTTTTGAATTTGCTCGGTACCAATTCATGTAATGGCTTATATGTTCAAGATGTCCTTGAATAGGTTGGTCAATTAACACATATTTGTGTTTTTACTTCCAAATTCCAATCCATTGTTGATGCTCCTCTGTCCAATTTTTGTCACTGTGTTTTCTCATGTTAGTTTGATGGAGTTTGTCAAGATTATGTGGTGAATTTGGTATGTCTTGACAAAGTTTGAATTGGAGCATGACCCTGTCAGTTTATGGTTATACTACCACTAGGAAATAAATTAAAGCAACACAAACTTTCCATGTTTTGGAATCCTTGTATACATGTTTTGGCAGGTAAGGCATCCAATGGAACTGAAAAAAATTGCATTAATAATTTATAAAACAATGTAATTGATGTTTGAATAAATAGAACAAAAATAAATGGTTCAACCTCCTCGTTACGAATGTTATTGAATCTAAATTTGTAGCCTATAACATCATCGCATGGGATTCCAAAAAATTATAGCCCTTTGTCTCTTCATCTAGTGAAATGTAATATGTTAGTGTCAAATACTTTACCAAAAATGGTTTTTGTTTGAGTGAAACATTTTTATTTACCTAATTACAAGTGGATATAACAATTAACGCTCAACCCTTGTGATAAGAGAACAATTAGGTTCGTCTTGAAAACAGGTATAAAAAGAAAGGAACTTGACCCTAATCACGACTTACCGGTAGAACCAAAGTTATCAAAAGGAGGGTGACCATAACCGTGACTTGCTGGTATAACCAACATTATCAGTTCTTACCCCAAGAACAAAGGAAAAACTCTCACAATAGAAAAACTCTCAAATTTTAGTAATCTTCTAAATCTCCCAACAAAGTGTTTAAGGGGTCCCTTCATACTCCTACTAATAACCCTAATTTAGGCACAAGGCCCAATATCTAATCTAATAATTAAAAGACTTTAAAATAACCATAAAAGATCGTGCATGTTGGACTTAATTATTATTTAATCAGCCCAATATTAATAGTCCACCAAAATTGATCAACTCAGTCCATGGATGCTTCTTGTCTTGTAAATTGGGCGTCCCAAAGTGATTCTTCAAGTTGACCCCAAAACATCTTCATCAATTTATAGGAGAGTGACCCAATTAGGTGCAACCCTTAATTCACATTAGTCTTCTTTCTCTTTGATCTTTAGAATCAGGCCTTGTAATGTTTGTTTCATCCTCTTAGTCTTGGATAGGATCTCAAATCCACAGCAAAGGATCATTAGATGGGCTGGTTGCCTCTATCATTCCACCCCTCTTCAAAAGGATTCATCCTTGAATATGATTTGTTACCTACATCAACGAAAGATAGATCAAACAAATTAAAGGTAGCACTTATGTTACCATATTCTCTTGGCAAGTCCAGCTTGTAAGCATTGTCATTTATCTTTTCTAGAACTTGAAAAGGCCCATCTCCTCTTGGTTGCAACTTGAATTTTCTTTGAGCAGGAAACCTTTCCTTCCTCATATGAACACAAACCCAATCTTTTGGTTCAAATATAACTTTGATGTGACCCTTATTTGCTTGCTTTGCATATTGTTCATTCTTCTTCTCAATGTTGACTCGAACTTTTGCATACAAATTTTTGATATAATCTGCCTTTTTCTTACCATCAAAATTAGCATACTTATTAGAAGGCAAAGGTAAGATATCCAAAGGAGTCAAAGGATTAAAGCCACACATAACTTTGAAAGCATAATAAGAAGTAGTAGAATGAACAAACCTATTATAAGCAAACTCAACATGTGGAAAGCTTTTCTCCCAGTTTTCAAATTCTTTTGAATGATAGCACGCAATAGGTGGTAAGTGTCTTATTTACCACTTTAGTTTGTCCATCCATTTGAGGATGTGCAACAGTGGAAAACATGAGTTTTGTTCCCAGCTTATTCCACAAAGTTCTCCAAAAATGACTTAGGAACTTCACATCTCTATCCCTTACTATTGTTTTTGTCAATCCATGCAAGCGCATTACTTCTTTAAAGAAAAGGTCAGCAATATGTGTTGTATCATTGGTTTAGGAACATGCAATGAAATGCGCCATTTTACTAAACCTATTAACAACAATAAATATATTGTCTTTACCACCTTGAGACCAAGGTAG
This sequence comes from Glycine max, assembly GCF_000004515.6. Classification (NCBI taxonomy): domain Eukaryota; kingdom Viridiplantae; phylum Streptophyta; class Magnoliopsida; order Fabales; family Fabaceae; genus Glycine; species Glycine max. Next base: position 5,428,253 of record NC_038255.2, on the reverse strand, counting down.
TCCTAAAACAAAATCCATTGAAACATTAGTCCAATGGTGATTAGGCACAGGCAAGGGTGTATAGAAACCATGGGACATGACTTCAGATTTTGCTTGTTTACATGGTATGCACTTGTCACAAATAGATTGCACATCATGCTTCATGCTAGGCCAATAAAAATGCTCATGCAGAATTTCTAAAGTCTTTTTCACACCAAAATGTCCCATCATTCCACCACCATGGCTTTCTCTAACTAACATTTCACACAAGGAACACACTGGCGCACATAATTTATTTTTCTAAAACAATAAACCATCATGTCTATAATAATTTCCAAAAGCATGTTTAGAACAAGAATCTCATACTTTGCCAAAGTCAGAATCAGTAGCATACAAGTCCTTCACAAACTCAAAACCAAGCAATTTAGTTTGCAAAGAAGTAAGCAAAGCATATCTTCTGTACAAAGCATCGGTCACTATGTTTTCCTTACCATTCTTGTACTTGATCACACAAGGAAACATCTTAATTAATTCCAACCACTTGGCATGTCTCTTTTGAAGCTTACCTTGAGATTTTAGAAACTTCAAACTTTGATGGTCAAAATGAATTATGTATTCCCTTGGCCATAAATAGTGTTGCCATGTCTACAAAGCTCTTACCAAAGCATACACATCTTTGTCATACGTGGAATAATTCAATGTTGCCCCATGAAGCTTTTCACTAAAGTATGCAACTAGTTTAGAGTCCTGCGTCAGTACAGCCCCTATTCCAACACTAGAAGCATCACATTCAATTTCAAAAGCTTTATCAAAATTAGGCAAACAAAGCAAAGGTGCATTGGTTAGCTTATCATTCAATAAATTAAAAGTTTTCTTATGCATATCAGTTCACTTGAACACCATATTCTTTTTGACAAGTTCATTTAAAGGTGCAGCAAGTGAACTAAAGTTCTTCACAAATCTTCTATAAAAACTTGCTAAACCATGAAAACTTCTTACCTCATTAACATTCTTAGGTATAGTCCATTCCTTAATTGTCTTTACCTTTTCTTCATCCACACTTATTCCTTTTGAGCTAATGATGAAACCCAAGAACACAATAGATTCATGGCAAAAAGAACACTTTTTAAGATTGACATACAATTTATTTTCTCTCAAAACATTAAAAACAACATGTAAATGATCAACATGTTTCTCTAATGTTTTTCTATAGATCAAAATGCCATCAAAATACACCACAACAAATTTTCCAATGAAAGCATGCAAAACGTGGTTCATTAACCTCATGAAGGTACTGGGTGCATTAGTTAAACCAAATGGCATCACCAACCACTCATATAAACCATATTTTCTTTTAAAAGTTGTTTTCCATTCATCACTTTCTTTCATGAAGATTTGATAGTGTCGACTCTTCAAATCTATTTTAGAAAACACACGAACCATGCAATTCATCAAGCATATCATCCAATCTAGGGATAGGATATTTATACTTTACAATGATTTTATTTATGGCTCTGTCATCTGTACACATGCATTATGTCCCATCTTTCTTTGAACCAAGATCACAGGAACAAAACAGGCTAAAACTTCCCTTACAAATCCCTTTTGCAAGAACTCAACAACTTGCCTTTGGATCTCCTTTTGTTTCTTTTGGACTTGACCTATAGGCTGACCTGTTTGGAAGTGAAGCACCAGGAATGAAGTCAATATGAGGCTCAATACCTCTTGAAGAAGGTAATCCATATGGAATTTTGTCTAGAAAACATCAACAAATTCTTGTAACAAGGAAACAACCTCACAAGGCAAAGAATAGTTAAGATCGTTAGTAAAATAAACATCCTTGTACATGAGTACAAGTAGTTACTCTCTAGCTATCAAAGCACTCTCAACCTCTTTTTTCTTTGCAAATGCACTCACTTTCTTATTTTTCTCTTCTTTGTTTTCTTTTTTATTTTCTTTCTTTTGCTCACTCTAATTTTTTTTTCTTTTCTCTCCTTTTCTTGAAGTTCAATTGTTCTTCTTGTAGAAGCATATATGATATGAAGTTTTGATGATGCCAAAGATAAGCGCTTCTCAAGTTTAATCCAAGTCAAGAATCAAGAAATTCAATAAGAATGATGAACTTAGTCCATAGGATCTTAAAAATAGTTTCTTAGATGATGTTGCACAGGTTTGGCTGAGGAAAATATCTTACAAATCATTTTAGTAAAACTATGTTTTCAAAATAAGATGTTTTTCTCTCTGGTAATCGATTAACAGAGGATGTAATTGATTACCAGTAGCTAAATACTTTCTGAAACAGTTTTACAAATTTTGAATTTGAATTTTAAACTATGTAATTGATTACACAATGGATGTAATCGATTAGTAGAAGTTAAAACTGTTTGTAATAGCTTTTAGAAATTTGAATTTAAATTTTAAAAAGCCTGTAATCGATTACAACAGTTGTGTAATCGATTACCAGACACGAAAATTTCAAGTTTCAAGTCTGAAGAGTCATAACTCTTCAGAACTAACTATGTAATCGATTACCATATTTATGTAATTGATTACCAGTAAGGAAATTTTAAAAATAACTCCCAAAAGTCATAACAGTTCAAAAAAAATTGAATGGTCATCAAAGACCTATAAATAAGTGACTTGGGGTTCGATTTCCTTAGAGTTTTTTTGAACAAAATTGTGTTATCCTCTTAAAACCAAATTGTCTTATCCTCTCAAAATATTCCTTGGCCAAACATTTGCAAATTCAATAAGGAATCTTGAGTGATCTTCATATTGTAATATCCTTCTCTTCAAGAGAGAAATTTTCTTCTTCATATTCAAGAGATTATTGTTTAAGAGACCGAGGGTCTCTTAAGTTGTAAGGATTTCTGAACACAAGGGAAGAGTGTCCCTGTGTGGTTCAGACTTTGTAAAAGGATTTTTATAAGATAATGGAAATCTCAAGCGGGTTGGTTGGGGATTGGACATAGGCATAGGGCGTGGCCGAACCAGTATAAAAATTGAGTTTGCATTCTCTCTTCCCTTAAACTTCTTTTATTTATTGCAGTTTATCTTTTGCTTTAAAGAAGTTTATTTTGAATTGTTCTTTGAGTAATTCATATTAAGGGTGCATTGTTAATCCAAAAGAAAGTTAAAATTTTAATTAGGGAAAGTTTTGTATCTTAATTCAACTCCCATTCTTAAGATACTAAGGCCACTTGTCTAACACTTCTCTCAACTTATACTCTCTTACAATTTTGATTTGATCGGTGTAGGGATCAACAGGCCAGAGAGAAGTTAACACAATGGTGCAATTGTTCAAAACAAGAGCATTCCTATTTTTGTAACCATCATGTGTAACCTTTCTATCAAATTGTCATGAACGTCCTAGAAGTATATGCCCAACATGCATGGGTACCACATCACAAATAACTTCATCCTTGTATTTACCAATAGAAAAAGAAACCAACACTTGCTTGGTCACCCTTATGTCTCCATAATCATTCAGCCACTGAAGTCTATATGGATTAGGGTGCTTTAATGTGGGAAAACCCAATTTCTCAACCAACAAGGTGCTAGCAACATTAGTATAACTTCCACTATTAATCATCAAATTGCATACCTTGTCTTTTATGTGGCATATTGTATGAAAAATATGCTCCCATTACTCCTCATCACCTCCTACCTTAGGCTGCATATTAAGAGCATGCCTGGTAACAAGCGCATCTCCATTTACAAGTTCAGCAACATCAACATCACTGTAATCCTCCAATGGTGGCATTTCATCATCTCTTGAGCTCTCACTCTCTATGTCTCCATTATCCAACAATATCATGGCTCTTTTATTTGGACATTGAGAAAAAATATGTCAAACTCCTTGACACTTGAAACATTTGATATCACGAGATCTAGAAGATGAATTAATTTCCATTTTACCTTTAGGTGCAACAAATGAATTTTTGGACTTAGCTTCATCTTTTGACTTTGTCACTGATTTGTTGTTTTGCCAATTTGACTTCCATGAAGAAGTGGAAGAAAATTTGGAAGTACTCTTAGCTTTCAATTGCCTCTCCACTTGAATAGATTTGTGCAACAAGTCCTCCATCTGCACATAATGTTGTCATTCTACCACATCGGTTATCTATTTCTTTAGACCTCCAATGATTCTAGTCATAGTTGTCTCACAATCTTCTTCAACATTGGCTCTAACCATGGCTATTTCCATCTCCTTGTAGTAGTCCTCCATACTCATGGAACCTTGAGTTAGGGTTTGCAATTTTCTGTGCAAATCCTTATGATAGTGGCTAATATAAATCTCCTTCTCATGACAGTCTTCATCTCCTTCCATCTACTAATAGGCCTTTCACCATTCCTGTGCCTCTAGTCACAAGTTGATCCCACCAAATACTAGCATAATTGGTGAATTCAACAACATCTAGTTTAACCTTTTTCTCCTTAGAATAATTATGGCAATCAAACACATGTTCAACCTTTCTCTCTCACTCCAAATACAATTCAAGATCATTTTTTACCTTGAAAAGTAGGGATTGTCATCTTAATGCTCCTCAAATGATTATCTCTTCTTGGTTCGCCTCTTCGCCTTCTCCCATGACTTCTTGCATCTGAATACTTCTCCTCCTCCTCTTCTTCTATAGTTGATTGTATATGACTTCTAGATCTGAATGGAGATTGTAAGCTATCTAATCTTAAGTTCAAAGCTTGAAATTGTTCATTAACAACTTTAACAAACAACTTGAGATCCACTCCTTCTTCTCCACTCAAGATTTAAATTGTTGCAAGAATTGTGTTAGAAGTGATCGTAAATCGACAAATAAATATTCTCACACAAACACTCCCTCATGTGTTTACACTCAATAATTTTTTTTCCCACTCGTGTTTCACTCTTTTTTGCTTTTTCCCTCTAATAGTCTCACCACTCTTGCCTTTTACAATTCTCCTTATGAGCTCTTAAATAAGAACCTTAGGGGTTGATTATACACGACAAGACACAACAAGGGATGAATGAAAACTTAGTGAATAAGAATAAACAGAGGACAAGGAACAATGAATTTAAGAAAAGTGTTTTTTTTTTGTTTCTTTTTATTTTTTTCTTTGCACTTTTTTTGCACGAAATTCAAATTTGAACACAAATATGTGATTGGACAGATCCAAATCTAGACTGTAACAGAATTTTGATTCCAAATTTGAAAATCTAATTCATATTCTAACAACTTCAATTATGCAAATTTGGATTGTAACAAAATTTTGGGTCCAAATTTGAAAAAAAAAATCAGATCCTAACACAACTTTAATTATCCAAATATGGATTGTAATAGAATTTTGGCAACTTTAATTATTCAAATATGAATTATAACAAAATTTTGGCTCCAAATTTGAAAATTGGATTTTTTTTATGCACAAATTTTTGATAATATATATAAAAAAAAAGAGGACAAAAAGATATTGATACTAGATAGAGTTCAGAAAAGAAAGATAGACTTAAATAAATAGAACAAAGGAAGACGAAACAATAGTATAGAGTTAAACTAAACGAAAATAACAAACAAAGGAGGAAACACATCATAAGAAAGAAAACACAAAGGATAGATAACACTTGATTTCAAGAATCGAAGCTCTGATACCAAATGATAAAAGAACACTTAGGATCGTCTTGAAAATAGGTATAAAAAGAAAGGAACTTGACCCTAACTCTGACCTATCGGTAGAACCAAAGTTATCAAAAGGAGTGTGACCCTAACTGTGGCCTGCTGGTATCAGTTCTTAACCCAAGACAAAGAAAAAACTCTTATAATAGAAAAACACCTAAACATAGTTGGAAGGCAAAAACACAATGATTCTTACCAAAAACCTTCAACAAGAAAAAAATCCAAAGGGGTTAAAGCAAAAAACGAGCTCAAGCAACAATTTTGAAGCATACCCACCACGCAGAAACATTGAAATAACAAAAACAGCCATAACCCAGAAAAAAAATTCAAAATTTTCAAATAAAAAAAGTAGAGAGATAGAGAAAAAGGTTATTAAAAAGAGACTAACTGGTGAGGCGGTGGCAAAGGTTCTGAAGAGCCTCGACCAAAAAGGAGTCAACCATTGACTCCTTGTCTTTGAATAGAAAAATCTAATCATTGGAGAGACACGAAGAATCCATATTTAAGGAATAATAATAAGGGTTAGGAGAAGAAGAAGAAGAAAGAAGAGAGAAGTGGTGCGTGTACACGGCGTCGGCCCGACAGCCTTGGCAGCCTCCACCAGCATCACCTTGGGCTTCCTGACGCGCACGGCAACATCGGAGCCACGCACCTAGAAGTTGCGGTGGAGGTTGGAGACGGAGTCAATGAGGAAGGCAATGCGAGTGAGAGAGAGGCAGCTAGTGAGAATATAAAAGGGAAAACCCTTTCAACGAAGACGAGTTTTTAAAACCATCTTTAAAATCTTGTATTTAAGGTTGGTTGTTGAAGAAATCGACGTCGTAAAATGTTTTCAAAAACAGTTTTAAAAAAATCGTCTTTAAAAAGTTGTAATTATTTACAAAATTGTCACCGTTTTACATACGACATCGGTTTTTATATCACCATCTTAAAACTTGCATCTTAAAAGATCATTTTTGTAGTAGTATGGAGGTTTTTTTGCCACATGTCACACCCATTCCCATTTTGGTAAATCTCACCTTTTAGAAAAACATACCACCTTTAGCTTTCTTTTCCTCAGTTGAAACGCTTTGAGAAGATAAAACATATTTCAAAATTTGAATTTTAAATTGCTTTCTCATTCTTAGTTTTCTTTTTTTTTTCTTTCTCTTCTTTTGTCCTCTCCTTGAATGGATTTTCGTTTAATAAAATGAAATTGATGTGTGTGTGTTTGCAAGATGTTGAAAATCAATAAAGATCGTGAAAGATGATCAAAACTTGTTTCTTTCTCTCTAGCAACATCACAACCGTCATCGAAATTGCTACCACCAACCAATGTTGACCAAAGTTCAACATCTTTTTTTCCAAGTAAATGTTCCTTTTTTCCTATGAATTTTTCTTTTGATGTTTTATCTGAATGATTTGTTAGAAGTATTTGTACATTTTGTGTGAATTATATTTTGTTTTTTTTTTTTTTGGATTGGACTCATTTGTGGGTTGCAAGTTGTGTTTAATTAAATGCTGAATGAACTTTGTAATCCTCTATGACAAGTTTTATTGGTTAGTTTTTTTATTATTGGTTTCTTGATACAATTTGGTATTTGACTATGTTTTATTTTTCTTTTACAGAAGCAAAAATTATATAAGAATACCAACATTATGCATTTATTTCTCATTTAAGTTGTTATATCTTTATGCATCTTGTATTCATTCATTTAACTAAAGATTAATATATTTTGTGTTCATTTCCAGATTTAAAACATTCAAATTGAATCATGGGCAGTTCTTGCTCACAAGAAGCATTCAAACATTTTGAGAAAATCTGGAAATTTTCCATACAAATTGAACCATTGGCAGTCGTTGCTCACAAGAAGCCTAAAAAAGGTTGGATTGCATATGTTCACAAGTTGGTTTATGTTATACCAAAATGGATCAATCTGAGGTTAGAAAGTATTTTATTTGATATTGCTTCATGATAGCATATGGATTTGGGCTCTGAATCCTTATAGGAGTTTCACAGCTTTGTTTGCACATCTTGGTTTGTCTATGGTAGATAAAATTCAGAATTTTAGTAGAATGTATGATATCAAAATTATTGAGAACATGATTTATTAAATCGATGTTCACATTAATGTTCAATACATTTTATTTAGCCAAATTTCCTAAATCATGTGATGATGAATCATGGTTGTTGTCTCATGAGATGAACAACTTACTTTAAAGTATGTTAATATTTGAATAACTTAAATTATGCTTTATCATAATTTTAGCAGTTTTAGATTTATTGGTTCAATAATTTTAATATGAATTTACTTTCTCTTACTTATTATCTCTTAACTAACTCATTAATGTATTGACACAACTAATTTACAAATGTTTTATTTTTGTAACATGTGAAATATTAAAAACAAAATAACACGGGATGAATATTTTTCATGAAAGAAAAAAAAATAAACACCTTAATCATAGGAAGAATAATTTATCTTAAATTGTGTTAAAATTTGAATAACTTAGAAAAAATAAGCTTTATTATATTTTCATTACCTACAAGTTAGTGTTGTAATAATTTAATATAATTTACTTTCTATTACCTCTTATTTCTTTACTAAACTAATTAATGTATCGACTCAAATAATTTATGAATGTTTTAGTTTAGTAATATGTGAAGTATAAATAAAACATAACAAACAGGGATAAACATTTGTCACGAAAGAATGAAAAGAAACACTAAATCATGGGATGATCAACTTACCTTAAATTATGTTATTATTTGAATAACTAAGGAAAAATTATGGATTATTATAATTTTAATATTTTTAAATTGATTGATGAAATAATTTTAATATAATTAATTTTGTCTTTCTTATCATAAGATTTTGATATATGTTTGTTTGACTTACAGGGATTTTCAACTAAAAGTGACTTTTCTGGTTTCCTTCTACATTTTATATATTTTTTTCTTTGTTGATTGATTTAAATTTATATATATAATAGTCATGAATTTATTTTTTAAATTATTTCTAACTGAATATTAAGGAATCAAGAAACTCACTCGAGTTGCAATTTCATGCCTAATTAGATTTTGGAAAGAAAGAATGAAGTTTTGTTAATTGTACACGTGACAGCTCCACAGTCCTTCCACCAATTTTCAATTTTTTTTAAAACTATACCACTTTTAGGCAAAACCTTGGCATTCGTGTATTTTATCTATTTCCTTATCTTTATTAGTTGGTGAAAATAGACTAAATGAAGCTAGCCAGCTCAAATTTCTGATTGTTTTATAATAAGAAAGTGACATGAATATTATTTTGATTATTTTGTATTCATGTTTATTTTTTTATTTATATTAATATAAATTAATTAACTCTTATATAATTAATTTTTATATTGAAATGAGGCAAAAGTCTTCAATTTTTAATTTGTTGGTTAACCATCTATTAGATATTTTTTTTGATAGACTTACTTTATTTATTTAAATATGTTGGTCATCTTTGTATAATATAGTATGACATTATTTTTTCTATGAAATCTATATTATAAATAATTCTTAAATAATATTAAAAAAAACTTATGCATTGCATGGGTATAAAGACTAGTATTATCACATTTTACACCTCTCTCGTGTCCCTACCTCCATGATGTCTTCTTTCCTATAACATAGTCCTTGACGTGGTGTTGGGTGGTGGTGTTTGTGTTGTAGTGTAGGGTGGTTGGATACAGGTAGGGTGTGGTGGTGTTGTGTGGTTGGGTAGAGGGATATTTTGGTCAGTTTGAGTTTTTTGGAGGTGCAAGAAACAAAAATAAAGGTGCTAAAAGTAATTGTCCAATATGAAACTTATACAGGCTAATAAGAAGCCCACACTTCACACACACTTGGACAAAGTGTTTTTTGTCTCTCCAATGTTGTCTCATGACCTTATTGACAAAAAAAATAAATTGGGTTTCACCTTGATAAGTACCCCCCTACACTTGTATTTTAGAAGTGTTTTTGGCACAACTATTTAATATCTCATATGCTTTTGAACCTTATTGTGTTTAATTTGGTTTGTTATAGAATAAATGTCTTGTTTAGTTAAAAAAAATATGTTTTTTTTTTCATTAATCTTTGTTTTATTTTATAAGAATCATCTTGAAAGGCACTTCGAAAAAATGATTTGAAGCACCATCATTGGAGTAGGAGAATTTTGAAGATTTACAAAACTACTGAACTAACTTAAGCTAGTTGAATTTCAAAAGTCCTGGAACATTACTATGTAGCTCAAGTAAACTAACTTTAAATAGTCTATTATGCTTGTTGTCCTCGCTTAAGCGAGCTATGCAAAGCTAGCTTAACTGAGCTATCTGTCAGGGCCTATTTGTTGCTACCTATAAAATGCCCAATGAACCATAAGAAGGCCACAAATTCTAGAGCACAAAAAGAGTGTTTTAGAGGTTAGAGAAAGAAAGTGTGATAATGTCTATGCTTGAGAGCTCTATTTTGATTGCTCCTTCTATGGTTTGTATAGCTATGAGTAGCTAATTTCATCATTGTTGGATTTTAATATAATTATACTACTACTTTCATGTAATTAGTCTTTGTTGTTATTCAATAAAGTTTGTTATCGTTCTTCTTCTATACCCAATGCTTGCTTTTAGCTTGATCAACTAATTGCATGATCCTATTATTTCAATTGTAATTGAAAAATTCTTTTGAATTGCAAATCGAATAAAGCAACCAATAATCTTTGTAGATACCCAATTTTGATGTTAGATATTTGCTTTATGCATTGCATGTGATTGACATTTAATTTATGTTATTGTTTCAGTTTGTTAAATAAGTGCCCACTATTCAATGAGTGTTACCTTTATTTTAGGAGCAAGTCGGTTAGTTGCTGATAATCTTATCTCTAGTTTGTTAGTTTGTTTTGGGCTTTCAATTATTTTATAATGTAACACTGCTTATCAATAAAATTATCAGATTCCATATTTTCTCTCCAAAATATTCCCACGTACATTATTTTTCCTTCTTCATGGGCAGTCAGAATGCATTCCTATCTAGAGGGACTGGATTTATGAGAAGATGTGGAAAAGGATTACATTATTCATCCCCTGCCTAAAAATCCCACCATGACACAAATTAAAAATTAAAAGGAAAGAAAAACAAAGAAGGCAAAGGCAAAGTCATGTTTATTTGTTGGTGTTTCACAAATGATTCTCACCAGAATCATTATTCTCAAGACACCCAAAGAAATTTGGAATTTTTTTAAGGAATAATATAAAGGGGACAAGAAAATACAAAGCATGCAAGTGTTTAATTTAAGGAGGGAATTTAAGCTGCAAAGGATGAAATAG